>NC_141991.1:3661166-3692018 GCF_049901715.1 Pseudonaja textilis
GACCAGGAACCCAACAAATTTGACCAAGATGTTCTACTGCTGCATAACCACGTCCCCACGTAATCAGCTCAGCGGGAACCCATGCCGGATCCGGAAGGAACCGCACCAACACTCGAGGCCTCACTGCATCTGTAGAAGGAGAAGAAAAATGCCTGCTGGCCGCACTCGCAGGGGGGTTACCAGACAAATTTAAAAAATTTAAAGTATACAAAGCAAGATTTAAATGATCTTGAATTGCCAGAAGCCCCAGGAGCTTCCCTCCTTTTTTATTTAATTTAGCTAACATGTTCTTGAGCGTGCCATTATAACGCTCTACAATAGCCTGTCCTGTGGAATTGTATGGAATCCCAAATTTATGTTCCACGGACCACTGTTTACAAAACTGATCAAAGACTGTGCTCCGATAAGCCGCACCATTGTCTGTTTTTAAAGTTTGAGGTGTACCAGCAACTGAAAATGTCTTAATGCAATGATTGATGACATGTTTAACCGCTTCACCTCTTTGAGGAGTAGCCATTAGAAATCCTGAGTAAGTATCCACAGTCACATGTATATACTTCCAGGGTGCAAATGATGGATACTGAGTAACATCCATTTGCCAAATCATTGAGGGTTTCAACCCCCTGGGGTTGACTCCCATAGGAATAGCCGTGCCCTGTTTTGAACAAGTTGGACATTGTTGAATTATGGCAGCAGCTTCTGCAGCAGTAAGCTTGAATTGGTGTGCCAACACTTTAGCATTTTGATGAAAATAACTATGGCTGTCCCATGGCTGGACAGTGAGAACTGAAGTTACAGCACTGTCAGCTTTGGCATTGCCTTGTGATAAAATTCCAGGCAAATTACTATGACTACGAATATGGGCAACAAAACACACATTCACACGCTGCTCCAAACATCCTTGCAACAACAAAAGCAAACATAGAATATTGGGTGATATTCCAGGAGACAAATAAGAACCTGCTACAAAGGGTAACAAATTATATACATACAAAGAATCCACTATTAGATTAAAATCCTGATTTTGAAAATTTTGAAAAGCCAAAACTACAGCAGCAAGTTCTGCCTGCTGGGCAGACTTCTGCTCTGATGTCACTTTTGTATGCCAAATTCCAGATTTATCTTTCCAAACACAAGCACCAAAAACTTTCCCTCCATCAGTAAAGACTGTAGGAGCATCTGATATAGGCTGATTTACAAAAAGATTTGCTAAATTAATTCTAACTGATTTATACAAAGATAACCTAGGATCGGCTGGAGGATGACAAGAAAACTTCCCTGGCCAAGAATCTACCAAAACTTGCAAAAACTCACTATTGCAAATCATTTGTTCCCAGGTAGCTAAAGCAAAAGGAACATAACATGTTACTGGTTCCATACCAGCAATAGCCTTGCAGTGCTGACGAGCACGATTAAAAATATCAGCGAGCTGTTCTGTGATACAATTTATGGATTTCGATGGTGTATGTGACAAATGAATCCATTCCAGAATCCTTAAAGCTGTCCTTTCTTTCACCTGAACTATCAATGCAGTAGCCCTTCATTCTGAGATTAAAATCACTGATAATGGACAATCTGGCAAACATCTATCTGTCCACCTACGACTCAAAGCTTGCTCAATCAATGACAAAATCCCCTTCTGTTCTTTATTCAGGGTTATTATGTCAGATGCTTGCTTAGCACTAGCCAAAGCTTGAAACAAAGGACTTAATTGAAGAGTAGTTAAACCCAAATACGGTCTGATCCAATTTATATGACCCAAAAATTGTTGTAGACCTACCAAGGTTAAAGGATCAGGAAGAACAAATTCCAACTTCAGAGGTGTAATGTGACTCAAGAATAATTTATGACCTAGATAGGCAAAAGGATATTCCTTTTGCAATTTCTCAGGGCTGACTATCAGCCCTTTCTCCTTCAGCATAGCAGTTAAAAGAATGACAGCAGAATCCATTGCAGCATCAAAAATATTAGCAGCTATTAAAATATCATCCATGTAATGATAAACCTTCCAATCTGGGAATTTATTCCGGAAAGGTTGCAAAGCCCAATCTACAAACATTTGACACATGGTAGGACTATTTAACATTCCCTGTGGAAGGACAGTCCATGCATATCGCTTAGCGGGCTGCCCCTGATTTATACTCAAGATAGTAAAAGCAAACAAATCTACATCTTCAGGGTGCAGAGGAATGGAGAAGAAAGCATCTTGCAAATCTAACACTCTTATGTTCCATCCATCAGGTATTAAATTAGGATTAGGCGTCCCACACTGTAGTGGGCCCATTGGCTTTAAAATTGAATTTATCCCCCTCAGATCATGAAGAAATCTCATTTTTCCAGATTTCTTTTTGATAACAAAGACTGGAGAATTATAAGGACTAGTGGTAGGCACTATATGTCCCTTGTCTAATTGTTGTTGAACCAATTCATGTAAATGAACTAATTTCTCATTAGTCAAAGGCCATTGATCTATCCACACTGGCTCCTGCTGGAGTAACTGTAATTTTAATAACTCCACAGGTGGGTGTTCAGTCATCATGAATGACGACTGTTGTATCAAACTGTTGCATCAAATCTCTGCCCCACAAGTTAACGTGAAGGCGCAAAACAATCGGTTGGAAATGTGCAATAGCACTTCCCTGCTTTGTTTTGGCAGAAAGAATCCTCCTACTAACCCGTGCGTCTTGAAGTCCTCCGACTCCTCGAACAGATGGTGTAGGATCCGTCGGCCACTCCCTAGGCCACTCACTTTCGCTAATCACCGAAACATCTGCTCCAGTGTCCAGCAATCCAATAAGCTGTCTGCCTTCAACCAAAAGAGTTAATTTTGGTTTCTGATCAGCCTTGACATTTTGCATGATGGAAAACACACTAGACTCACTAAACATATCTGTAGATCCAAATCCACCCTGGCGAATTCTATCTGACTCCCCCAAAGACAGATATGGCAAAACTAAAAGCTGTGCAAAACAATCCCCTTTTTTCAAAGATTGAGGAACAGGTGAATGAACTTGAATTTTGATCTGACCCTCATAATCCGAATCAATAACCCCAGGAACCACAAACAATTTACGCTTATGAGCTGATGATCTAGGAAGAAGAAGACCCACAGAAGCCGGAGGCAACGGTCCATAGAAATCCGTTGACCCTAAACAAACTACATGTGGATATCCTAATTCCAAATCCTCAGCTAATGGAAGATCAATTCCTGCTGAACCTTTTGTAGCTGGCGACCATATTTGATCCCTACCTCTTTCTGGTGGTTCCAACCCTTCGGACATTACTTCACTCTTTAGAGTAGGGAGAATGCCCTGATCCCTGCTTCCTAGTTTTTTCCCTCAGAATGAAGTCTGCACTGATTTGCCCAATGGTATCCTTTCTTACATTTTGGGAACATTGATTTAGGATGAACACCCTGTCCCAATAATCTCTTTTTTTGCTGACTTTGACCCCCTCCAGGAGCCCGACATTGCGCTTTAAAATGTCCAGGCTTCCCACAATTGAAACAAGTTCCTTTATTATTTCCTGCCTGCAGAGCCAGAGCTAAAGTCTCCATGTTAAAAGTCTGACTCCCTACCTTTCTACATGCGTTAATTAAATCGGCGATTTCTCGCTCTCCACTCGTTATAAGTGGATTCAGGATCTTTTTGCAATCTGCATTAGCCTGTTCTACTGCTAACTTCAAAAGCAATTCATTCCGGGTGAATTGATTGTCAATTTGCCTTTCAATAGCCACTTTCAATCTACTAATGAAATTTTCATAGGGTTCATTGTTCCCTTGTTTGATGTTAGTAAAGGTCTTCTCACCACCTTCACCATCAGGGAGAACCCCCAGGGCTTGTAAAATTAACTGTGGGAGAAGAACGAACCCCTCCTCAGGCATTCCATCTCTCTGTTGTTCTACTGTTGTATAATTACCAGCTCCATAAAGCTGATCTGCGGTAACATTTGCTGTTCCCCTCTGAACTGCCAGCTGTCTCCATTTCTGATCTAACACCAAAAATTGAGCTGGAGTTAGAATCATATTTAACAGAGCTTTCCAGTCAGCTGGAATCATTTTATTTCCATAACCAACTGCTTCTAACAATGCCTGAGCATATGGCGATCTAACACCATATTCTTTGACTGCTTGCTTAATTTCCTTTAAAATCCTGAGAGCTAGAGGCTTCCACACACGCTGCGGATTTAAAGCAGCATCCACACCAATTTCTACTGGATTAAGTTGAATCTCCACTCCAAATTCTACCAAATCATCTCCTGATAATTCCCCTCTATTTGTTGCTTCTTGAATAGCTGCAGTAACTGCATCTACTTGAACTCTTAAAGGCAAACTCTTATCTTCTGACAAAGTATTTTCAGTGCCTGACAGTCCTCTGGATTTATCTGGAAGTGCTGTCGGCGGCAATAAACGTACCGCATGGTAAGGCGGCAAACCTTCTTCGGGGGGTGCTAGGAGCGGTTGTTCATGAGTAGCTAACACATCCATAAGCACCCTCCAGGTTAACAAAATTGAAGAAGGGGCACGAGGTTCCTCGTGCAAAAAATTCCCTATCTTTTTCCAGGACTCTACTTTAATACTACCTCCCTCTGGATATGACTGAATATGTTTCCAAACATACTGTAATAAGTCCTCAATTTCTTTCTTTCCTATGGCATGTCCTCTACTATGAACTCCAAACTTAAAACTATTCCAAGTGATTTCTCTCAATTCCCTAATGTGCTCTTTCTGAGCCTTTGAGAAATCTCCCCCCATACTCATGAAAAGAATCTATCTCCGTCCAGCGAAGAAGATGAGGGCCCAGTCGACGTCCGCGACGATGAGTATTGGATGCAGGAAACGTATAGCCTTTCAAAGCTATTACGTCGGAACGTATAGCTCTTCCAAACTATCACGTCGGAACGTATAGCCTTTCAAGCTATCATGTCGGGGTCACCACTTGTGGTGGTCTGGCACTTGAAATGAGACGCAGGGAACCGTCTGAGCAAATGCCAGCCCCGAGAGAACTTGGGTAGCAGTATTTATTTAAGAAAGTAATCAAAAGTACAGAATCAAAACAATGACCTCAACATTACCTCAGCAGGGCCTCAGCAGGGTGATAATATACTGCAAAAAGTCCCATGAGAATATCTAAGCATGAAAGGTCCCATGGGAATGGCTCGGCTGGGTACTATGACCTTTCACCGATATACCTGGTCCGTTCTAAGCTTTGCAGATCAAAACAGGACCAAACACCCATCATAAAGGCAATACTGCCCCCATGAGGAGTGTTTGTAAATCCCCAGATCTTATGCAAAACTGTACGAACGACTTTACAGAATATGATGAATTACCACAGATGGTCGTTAGGAGTTGGATGGAGAGATCCGGAAGACCCCCCCCCTCCTGGAATCACTGTAAGTCGAAGAGGTGCGAGGGAACAGCTGTGGCAAGAGGGGGAGGAGATGGAATGCAGGCTGGATCAAGCTGGGAAAAGCTTTAAGTATGCTTCTGAGAAACCCAGCAGGGCTCCAACATATGAGGGGGAAGGGGGAGCGAGTTCAGCCTGGGGAAGTTGGGCTGCCACCACCCCCCTGGCCCAGCCCACGCCAGCGCAACAACCAGCCACCCCCCGGGGAGCCCCAGCAGCGGGGGTAATCCCTAGAAGACGCCACCTGCCCTCCTTAGATGTGAAGTTTGGAGGAAATCCCAAGGACTTGGGGTTTTTCCTGGTCCAGGTTGGAAGCTATATGGCAGAACATGAAAGGGAGTTCACCTCCGAAGCAGCCAAAGTAAGATGTGTTACCAGGACCCTGGAGGGGATGGCAGCTGACTGGGTGGTGACTTTGTATAATGATAACTCCCCCCAGCTGCGAAGCCTTGATGTTTTTATGACTGCCTTGAGGAGGAGGTTTGAAGACCCTCTGGCAGAGAGAAGGGCCAGGATCAGAATGAAAACCATAACTCAAGGGGGAAGATCAGTTGCTGACTACACCCAAGAGTTCAGGCAACTGGCATATCGCATTTGAGGCTGGTCCCAGGAGGCTCTAATAGAAGCCTACAAAGATGGCCTAAATGAAGAGGTATACCACATGTGCATCTCCAGAAGGGATCCACATGACTTGCAGTTGTGGTACCTGCTAGCGGAAGAGGTGGAAATAGATCTAGCCCAAAGCAGATGCAGAGGAGGCCCCGCATGGAGCAACCTGCTCCCTCCCCGGCTCCGAGAGATCCCTAAGCCCTGGAAGTGAGGGGTGATGACAAGGGCCAAATCCACTGCCTGTTTTCGTTGTGGGAAGGAAGGCCACTGAATTGCGGATTGTCGAGTCAAACCCGATCCAAAGAAGGGACGGGGCCCTGGAAAGAGGCCCGAATCCTCCCCAACACGGCCTCGCGAAACTGGGCTAAAGATAGGGGAGGTTGTAGAAGTCGCTCCCCCAGCGGAAAAAGAGCTGGGACCTCCGACTCCTCCCAGCGAGAGTGGGACCGACTCGGAAGACGACATCCCGGTAAGTCCTAACCGGGGCCTCCTTACCATCCCAATTAAGCTAAGGGTGCCCACCTCGGGTACCAAGGGGGAGATGTTGGCCTTATTGGACTCGGGGTGCACGAGGTGTCTAATTAGCATGAGAGTAGTTAAAGGCATGGGCATTGGACTAAGAAATTTGAAAACGCCCATATCTTTTTGCCAATTGGATGGGTCTGAGGCGGGGGGGTGCCCTGCACGGTTCATAACGGAACCCTTAGAGATGACCATGGGTACCCACAGCGAGACCCTGTGTTTTATTGTGGCTCTCGGGATGGAACAGTCCCTAATCTTGGGATTGCCCTGGCTTCGGAAATGGAATCCCCAAGTGAACTGGAGAGAGGGATGGATACGGATTCGTACTGACCAACCTCCGGGAAGGGAGGAGCAACCCCCCCTGGAACCAGGGGAGAATCCCCATCTGGAGCCCCAAACCCCTGCTGAGACAGCTTCCACAGGGGCCGAGCGCATAGAAGGGGAGGAGAAAATCCCGAAAGAGTACTGGGACCTAAGAGAGGTTTTTAGCGAAGAGGCCTCCGATGAGCTCCCTCCCCATCGGTCAACCGATTGCAGCATTGAATTTCTACTGGGGGTGACGCTACCAAAACCAAAGATGTATTCGATGACCCCAAGGGAGTTAGAGGAATTGAGATCGTTCATCGACAAGAACTTGAAACGAGGGTTCATCCAACCTGCCAGACCTCGAGTGGCGGCCCCTGTGATGTTCCGCGAGAAGAAAGATGGCTCCAAGCGCTTGGTGGTGGACTATCGAAATTTGAACACGGTATCCGTGGAGAATGTGTACCCCCTCCCTCTAATGAAGGACATGTTAGCTCACCTGGCCAAGGGGAAGATCTTCACGAAACTTGAGGGAGGCTTATTACCGAATCCGAATTAAAGAGGGAGACGAGTGGAAAACTGCATTCAACTGCCCGATAGGTTGCTTCCAGTTCAATGTTCTCCCGTTTGGCCTACAGGGGGCACCAGCTGTTTTCATGCAATTGATCAACCAAGTGCTCCACGAACATTTATACAAGGGGGTTTTGGTCTACCTGGATGATATCCTTATCTACTCGGAGACCAGAGACCAACATGTGAAACTGGTACGGTCCGTGCTGCACAAACTGCGTGCTGCCAAATTGTACGCCAAATTGTCCAAATGTGAGTTCCATCAAGAAAAGATTGACTACCTGGGATATCGAATCTCACCCGAGGGTCTTGAGATGGACCCGGAGAAGGTACGAGCCGTATTGGAGTGGGCCCCACCGAGAACCCGAAAACAACTTCAAAGTTTCCTTGGATTTGCCAACTTTTACTGGCAATTCATCCCATGCTTTGCTAAAATAGCCATGCCTATCACCAACCTCCTAAAAACAAAGGGAGAAGCAAAGCCAAAGCCCAGCCAGCTGTTGAATTGGTCTATGGAGTGCCAAGCCGCTTTTGAGAAGCTAAAAAGACTATTTGCTGCAGAACCAGTGCTAAAGCATCCGGACATGGATGTCCCCTTCGTGATCCAAGCTGATGCAAGTGATGTAGCGGTAGGAGTGGTCTTACTTCAGTTAAACGAGAAGGGGACACTACAACCGTGTGCCTACACCTCCCGTAAATTAACTGACACTGAACGTAGATGGGCTGTCTGGGAGAAAGAGGCTTTTGCAGTTGTTGGGCTCTAATGACCTGGAGGCATTTTCTGGAAGGCGCGAGGTACCCTTTTGAGGTTTGGACTGATCATAAAAATCTGGAGGCTTTAAAAACGCCTCGGAAATTATCTCCTAAGCAAGTTAGGTGGGCTCAGTACTTCAAACGATTCAATTTCTTTCTGAAATACATCCCAGGAGGAAAGAATTTTATGGCGGATGCTTTATCTAGGATGCCACAATACAACAGTGTTCGAAAAGAAGTAATAAGTCCAATTGTGCCCACCACACAATTGGCGGCACCAGTGGTCACCAGAGCGCAGAAGAAGAAACAAGAGGCAGATCTGTCCAATGATTTGATCGAACAATTTAAGGAAGCTCTGAAAACAATGAGTGGTTCCAGGCAAATGCAAATAACTGCACCGTTAGGGATTGGTTAGCCTGGATGGGTGCGAAACTGTATGTACCAAAAACACTGAGAAGCCAAGTGTTACAACAGACTCATGACTCCAAAGCAGCGGGTCATTTTGGTTTCGTGAAGACCTTACACTTGGTGAAACGGCAGTTCTGGTGGCCCTCCTTGAAAAAAGACATTGAAACTTATGTAGCAAGCTGCCCAGTTTGCGCCTCAGCTAAGAGACCTCCTGGTAAGCCGCCAGGTCTTTTGCAGAATGTGGCCAGACCAACTGCCCCTTGGAAGGAAATCTCTATGGACTTTATAGTAGATTTACCTGAGAGTGCTGGGCACACAGTCATCTGGGTGGTGACCGACTTGTTTTCCAAACAGGCACATTTCATACCTTGCTCCAAGATTCCCTCGGCGAAGTCGTTAGCCAAACTGTTCATTATACATGTCTACAGACTGCATGGTGTTCCTGAACGTGTAATATCAGATCGAGGGGTTCAATTTACCTCGAACTTCTGGAGGGAATTTTTGAAGTTAATAGGCTCCACCCAGGATTTAAGCTCCGCCCACCCACCCCAAACTAATGGGGCCTGTGAGAGAACTAACGGGGTGTTAGAGCAATATCTCCGATGTTACATAAATTATCAGCAAGACAACTGGGTGGATCTGCTACCTTTTGCAGAAGTGGCGTATAACAACTCCGTTCACAGCAGTACTGGTTTTACCCCTTTCAAAGTGGCCACGGGACAAGATTTTGTACCCATACCTGAACTCCCTCGCGAGAAACCCAATATCCAGTCATTGGATGACTGGATATCTCAACTACAACTCAATTGGCCAGTCGCTCGTAAAGCTCTGGACGAAGCACATCAATCCCATAAGAAGTTTGCGGACAAGAAGAGAGCCCCACAAAAGTCGTATCAAGTAGGTGACAAAGTATTCCTCTCAACCAAATATCTGCAAACCACTCAGAAATCAAAGAAGTTAGGTCCTAAGTATGTGGGGCCTTTCCCTATCGAGCGAATTGTGAATCCTGTGACGGTTCAATTGACTCTACCAAAAACTCTTCGTCGCATTCATCCTGTTTTCCATATTAGCCTGCTGAAACCCGAACATACCTGTACATTGAGACCGACCCAGACTGATCCCCCCGTCCCATTTTTGATTGAGGGTGAACAACATTTTGAGATTAAAGAGATTTTGGACTCTCGGAAATGGAGGGGTCGTCTACAGTATCTTGTAGCCTGGAAACATTTTCCCCTATCTCATGCTGAGTGGGTGAATGAAAAAGACATTAGGGCCCCTGAACTGCTAAAGAAATTTTATGCTAAGTATCCCGATAAACCATAGAAATGTATGCAATGCTTAACATATCTCTTTATTCTCTCTTACAGGGACTAATGTCCTTTTTCTAGGGGGGTCCGAATGTCAGCCTCAAGATCCCTTCGGTTACCCTAACTACTATCTATTTCATTTATTTCTCCCATATCTTCTCTATTGCTAGCCTTAGTTTCTTTCGACTGTCATTAGCAACGGGGGGAGGGGTAATTGTGGGGGGGAAGAGAGCTGGAGGTGTTTTGCATTCCTTTACTGTGGGCAGAAGAAGGAGGGGGTGTATGATTTCTTCTTTTCAACTTTTCATTTCCTTGCTAGCCTCTATCCCTTTTGCGCAGCTGCGAAGTCTTATCAAAATATGTCAAGGTCAACGGACAGAGGCCTCATCACCACCTGAAGATTCCCACATGATCATATTCAGAACTTTTAATTGGAAGAGACTTCTGAACTTCGGGGGGTGGGAACAATTCCATTTCTTTGTGTTATGTCCTGAGGACTATAGGAGTTCTCACTCAGGTCCATTCACTTTGAGTGGGCGTTCTTCCCTCCCCTCATTGGTTGGTTCTCCCCAGCAGCCAGCTATAAAAGCAGGCTGCGGGGTCCAACCCGTTGCTGATTGCTGCGAGCCAGTTTCCAGGCGTGGCAAGCACGGTCAGCCCTTTATTACTATAATAAAGTATTTGTTGCACTCATGCTCTGGTCTAGCCTCTCCTTTCCCAAACTTAACACTGGCGACGAGGGTGGGATGGCTACCAGAAGCACCATGCAACCGCTGAGTCACTAGCCGCCGATCCGCAGCCAGAGAGAGCGATCGGCCGGCATTAAGAGCAATGCTGATCCGCAGCCAGAGAGAGCGGTCAGCAGATGAAAGAGCAAACAAAAAGAGCAAACGCTGATCCGCTGACAGAGAAAGCGGTCAGCAAGCGAAGAGAAGCGAACGCTGATCCGCAGCCAGAGAAAGCGGTCAGGTTCGAAAGTTAGAAGCGTCTGTAGCCGCTTGTTAGCCCTGCTACAGGGAAAGTGAAGCGCTGCGAGCCGCAGCCGCTCAGATCAGGCGCGAAATTCAAACGGTTGTCATTTGAATTTCAAACCTAAAGGTACAGCACAGCGCTGTAGTCTAGTCACTGACGCCCACACAGGCGCGAATCCAAACGCCGCCAACGGCTAACAGCCAAATGTGGTTAACCCAGAGAGAAGAGAGGATCGCGAAAAGCCTCTCCTGAGCTGAAATCACTTGCCTAACACAGGCACTAAAACATTGTCGGCTGCCCCAGAGAGATTTTTTTCCACAGGTAGTTCAACCGATCCCAGCATCATGAGTTCCAACCCAGTCTTCCCGGCGTTCAAGCCAGACGAAGAGAAGTGGGAATCGTATAAGAACCGCTTTAATCATTATATCGATGCGGTCGGCCTGGCGGATGCGGGAGAGCATCGGAAAAAATCCTATTTCCTAATCTACTGTGGAGCCACCGTCTACGATACTGCCACGGCACTCGTGGCTCCTCGTGAGCTGAAAAACGTTCTGTGGTCTGAGTTACTTGAAGTCCTCACGAACCACTATGCTCCCAGGCCCTCACAGATCGCCAGGAGATTCACCTTCCGTATGAGGAAGCAATCGAGCAAGGAGACCATCAATGAATATATGGCCGCTCTCCGAACAGCTGCATTGCATTGTGGGTTTGGAACCTACCTGGAGGATATGCTCCTCGATCAACTAGTCTGCGGGGTCAAGGACCTCCACCTGCAAAGGCGCCTTCTCGCCAAAAAAGACCTCAACCTCGCACAAGCAGTCGAGGAGGCCTTAGCAGCTGAGTTGGCAACGAACTCAGCCACCGAAATCCAGGGCCCAAGTGCCAAGATGACATCACTTCCAGTCCACTCCGAAGAGGTGGTAGCGGAAGAAGCCATCAGTGAAGAAAACGACGTCCACCGCCTCTCCAACGACAGACGGGCGCAGGTAGGAGCCAAACTAGACAACATCGGTCCGCCCAAGCACATCACCCTGTGCCTAGCCTGTGGGGAATCTCATCAGAGGGCCACCTGCAAGTTTAAAGGAGCCACCTGCAATAACTGCCATAAAAGGGGACACATCGCGAGAGTCTGCCAAGCCCCCCACAGCACAGCACAAAGACACCCCCCCTCTCACTCAGGACCACAGAGGCAAGTATTGAACTGTCGCACGCACCACCTTGCCAAGCACACGTGCCACACTGTTAGTAAAATTTCTCTCTCCATTTCCCTAGAAGGTAAACCGTGCCGCATGGAGGTAGACACAGGGTCAGCGCTCTCAATAATCTCGTGGAACACCCTCAAGAGGCTCCAACCCAGCCTATCCACTAGCCGGCTCCAGAGATGCCAGTTTAGCCTGAGGGACTACCAGGGGAAGACCATTCCTGTAATCGGCAGAGGCAAGTTCCTTGTCAGTTTTAGAACTTTTAAAGGCCACCTACCTCTAGTGGTAGTTAACGGCAATCTACCCACCTTATTGGGGCTCGATTGGTTTCCCCATCTCGGCCTAGGGCTAACAGGAGTCCATGCTGTCTCAACCTCAGACACTGACTCCTTATTTGCTGATTACTCAGATGTGTTCAGCGAGGAGCTGGGGTGTTATAACGGTACCCCCATCTCATTCTCAGTTGACCCCCAAGCAGTCCCAATCAGGCTAAAACCGCGCAGGGTCCCGTTTGCAATTCGGCCAAAACTTGATGCAGAATTGGATAAACTATTAAAACAGGGGGTCATTGAGCCAACAGATTTCGCCAAATGGGAGACGCCCATCGTTACACCCCTCAAAAAAGACGGTAGCCTGAGAATTTGCTCGGACTACAAGACGACAATCAATAAATTCTTACAAGTTAGCGCGTACCCGGTGCCCGTCATTCAGCATTTATTACACACATTCGAACCAGGCACCATTTTCGCAAAATTGGACATGTCTCAAGCATATCAGCAGTTCCCTGTTGATAACCAAACAGCGGAACTCCAGACCATTGTCACTCACAGGGGTGCCTTCCGATGCAAGCGTCTCCAATTTGGCGTAAGCGTTGCCCCAGGTATTTTTCAATCCCTCATGGAGCGGATTTTGCAGGGCCTCCCTGGTGTAGTACCCTACTTCGACGACATCTTAGTCTCGGCCAGGGACAGACCCCAACTCTTCCAGAGAGTTCGAGCAGTGTTAGAGAGGTTCAGACAGCATGGCCTCAAGTTGAAAAAAGAAAAATGTGCCATTGCCACTAGACAGGTGGACTTTCTGGGTTATAAAATTGACGCGTCTGGCATTCACCCCCTGGAGTCCAAGGTTAAGGCAATCCACGAGGCACCCACTCCAACCTCCAAAACTGAGCTACAGGCTTTCTTGGGGCTACTGAACTTTTACGCATCCTTCTTGCCCCATAAAGCATCAGTAGCTGAACCCCTACACAGATTACTGGATAAAAAGTCACCTTGGCACTGGGGGCACAAAGAAGACCAGGCTTTTCACGCCGTCAAATCACTACTCACGTCAGAGGCAGTACTTATCCAATTCGACCCCAGCCTCCCTCTAGTGCTAGCAGCTGACGCGTCCCCTTTTGGAATCGGGGCGGTCCTCAGTCACAGACTTCCCAATGGCGCCGAGGCCCCCATCGCCTTTTTCTCAAGAACGCTCTCCACCACGGAGCGCAACTACAGCCAGATCGATAAGGAAGCCCTAGCAGCTGTTGCAGCCGTGAAAAAATTTCACGAATTCCTCTTTGGCCATTTTTTTGAACTGGTTACTGACCACAAGCCCCTCCTGGGCCTGCTAGCCGGGGACAAACAGACCCCTCAAGTCCTTTCCCCGAGGATGACAAGGTGGACCCTCTTCCTAGCAGCCTACTCCTACAGACTTATACACCGCCCGGGTAAGACGCTGTCCCACGCTGACGCTCTCAGTCGCTGCCCCTTACCGGCTCCGGCTGAAGACCCTGCGCCTATACACACCATTTTTGAAATCACCCAGTTGGACCTACCCCTTACTGCCCTTGACATTGCTGCCAAAACCAGGGCAGACCAAACGCTCGCCCAGGTGCTCGACTGGGTAAGGAGGGGGTGGCCGGGTGGCAATGTTGAAAACAAATTCACACCTTTCAAGACTCGCATGCAGGAGTTGTCCAGTTTGCAGGGCTGTCTACTGTGGGGCACTCGAGTGGTCATTCCGACCTCACTGCGTACCCGAGTTCTGGAGGCGTTGCACGAGGGACACCCCGGCATCGTGAGAATGAAGGCATTAGCACGCAGCTACGTGTGGTGGCCGGGTCTAGATGAGGACATTGTCAATTGGGTAAGTTCCTGCAACATTTGCCAGGAATCCCATCCTGCTCCCCACATTGCCACCCCTACCAGATGGGAAAGTGCCAGCGCCCCTTGGTCCAGAATTCACATCGACCTGGCAGGCCCCTTGCATGGGAAGATGTTCCTAGTGGTCGTGGACGCCTATTCCAAATGGATTGATGTAGCACAGGATACTGTGCACAATGGCTGCAGGTCAGAAGGAAGGTAAGGTATAAATTTGAGAAGAGAAAGAAGGAAAGATGATGGATTGATCTATGGAGATTCTCACTCGTTCAGGTCGTGGTTGTCCTAAAGGTGCATTATCCAAAAGGCTACTCAGAGAGCTAACAATCAGATGATGACTGCAAAGAACCTAAATACTTCCATTCTCCACCAGTCAGTTAGAACTGAAGAAGCTTCTTGGATGAGAAGTGAAACCCTTTCAAAGAAGAAACTAAGTAATTCCATTTGTCCTTTAATACAAAATACCTTGGGTAAGTAAGTAAGTAAGTAAGTAAGTGTTGTAAGAATTATCTTTCTGGGTTCAGTTCCAAGTGGGGAAAAAGACACTGGAAACATGGAGGCTGTTTGGAAAGATGGCTTAATGGTGGACAGGACCACATGGCTTGGAGCTCTAAAGGAGAAAGATCACATGCTTCAAGGTGAAGGAAAAGAGAAGGACTGAGATGCTGAGAGACTTCCAAGCAGTTGTCTCTGTCTTTAAACCAGAGTTCTTCCAGCAGGAAAATCGAGCTCTCAGAAGAAAGGCATTTTCCAGACTTTCAACAGAAGGAAGGAAGGAAGGAAGGAAGGAAGGAAGGAAGGAAGGAAGGAAGGATCCCCCCAAACAATCACCCTACATCTGATTTCTAATTTTCAGTGGTATTTTTCCAGAGAGTTAATGTGTGCATCTTTCTTTGTATTTTGGCTTCCTTTACAACAGAGGCATCAGCATATCAAGCAAAAGACTTTTTACACAAGAGATATTTTGAAGAAAATGCCCTCAAATCCCCATCTGTAGGCCCTGGCTGCCTTTTGCCTCAGGCTCAGCAACTGTCAGCTGAAACCCCACCTTCAAGGCCTTTAAGCTTTCAAAATCTCTCTTTTGGCTTCTACCTTGTCTCACAGCCTGCTGAGATGAGCTTTAATGTTAAAAAGCAAGAAAATGAGGAGACAGGACAGCCTCCTCCTTCTTTTTCCACATTGAAAAAGTTCCCTTTCTTCCCTTCCAGCTCTATTCTGATTCAAATGTTTCAGATTGCACCAGGGGGCTCCTTCAGATATGAGAAGGGAATAGACGCTTCTCTTTTGGGCCACTGGAGGGCGACCGTTTCGGCTGGCTTTCCAGAAGAGGCTGAGAAGGGAGGGACACCCCTGAGCCTTGCCTCTCTATAATATTAGCATTTGCTCTCCTTAACGGAGCTCCTATGAGGAGAGACTTGCAGGGGAGGGATCCAGGCGTGGTGGGGGTGGAGTGGGGTAGGCTCTTCCCATGCAAAGAGGGGCTGAGAAGGGAGAGAGATACATGCCCAGCCGTCTTCCGAATTCAATCCTGGATCGAGTGCATGATGGAGGAAACCACCAGATTCTCAAAAATTCAAGCCTGGAACTTCAGGAGCCTCCGATACCAGGAAGCTGAGGGTCCCCGAGGACTTTGCAGCCAACTCCACAACTTTTGTAGGCGATGGCTGAGTCCAGAAAAGCACACCAAAGCCCAGATGCTGGACCTGGTTGTTCTGGAGCAGCTCCTGTTCCTTCTGCCCCCAGAGATGGAGAGTTGGGTGCGGGAATGTGGAGCAGAGACCAGCTCCCAGGCAGTGGCCCTGGCGGAAGGCTTCCTCCTGAGCCAGGCGGAGGAGAAGAAGGAGCAGGTTGAGTTGGAGGTGAGGCACTTTAGGGAGCTCAAATGGGAATAGAAAATGTGTTTGAATACTTCCCAAACTTCTCTGGCATTTATACGTGGAGATATATTATATATAACTTATACGTGGAGATATATATCCATATATTCTTGTAGGACATTGTTCCATTGTTTTCTCACTCAACCTCACTGATGGATATTGGGGGCTTTGAGGTTGTGTTCCGGATATAAGAATCCACTTTATTTTGTTTGACGTACATTAATTCTGCTTCTTTTTTTCTTCCTCTGATTTGAAGTGCTGCACTGTGGAGATGAGAGATCCAGAGGGAAAGAAGAACCCATCAAATCCCCCCCAGGAGCTACTTTTCAAGAGATTGCCTTGGGAAGATCCAAGTCGGGACACCTCAGCAGGTAATTGAAGATCCACCTGTCTTATCTTTGCTATCTCTTCTCTTCTATAGAATACCTCCTCCTATTTTGTTAATTATGCATTTTGAAATCATTTATTCCTTACAGAGAAACAAAGAATGAAATTTTCTGGCTTTTCTGGTGGACCTCAAAGAGCTGTTGAACCTCCAAATCAAGTAAGAAAGGGAAAACTTATTAGATTTGTGTTCTAATCGGGAATTGAAGGAAATGTGCAGAGTGCTGTCTCTTTTTATTTTCCCTCCTTGTTTGGATTGGATTATTTTGGTGTTCCTGAGTAACATAGAAAGCACAATAGTAGGTTCAAGTTGGTCTCAATCAGCAGAGCTTCCTGTGTAGAATATACCTGCGACATGATTGTTTGTCATTTTTGCCCTCAGATTCTGTTTAGGAAATGTTTTCAAAGTAACTGTATGTTCACATTGCCACATTACCATTTTTAAAAAGCCTTGTTTATAACCAGTAGTTCAAAAAAAATAAGCAAATTAAAAAAAGCAGACTATTAAAATCCAAAAAGAGTGGCCACGTAGAGCATGTAATCAAGGTACTTTGGGATACAAAATAATTTCCAATCTTCTCATTTGTGCCTGAATTAGGAGATCAAACATTCCCACTTTGCAAAGGCTGAGAAACGACCTTCGCAGGGAATTTTCTCCTCTTGGTTTTCTCCCATTCAGCCAATGGCTGAGACCATGAGATCAATAGATGATAGACAGAGTGCGAGATCAGCTGATCCAGAAGTGGGATTACTTTACTGAACGGCACTAAAGGTTTTGCAGAATCAACTTGATAAAACTTGCCCCAAATATTACTTCAGTCAAAGAAATTTTCAGATTTGACCATTTTCTCACCTAAAATTAGGATTTATGTGATGCACAGACATTTAATTGTGCCTATCTTGGCTTTGGGAATTTGGGATCAATGGAACGGAATGACAGAGTTGGTAGGGATCTTGGAGGTCTTCTAGTCCGACCCCCTGCTCAGACAGGAAGCCCTATATCATTTCAGATTCATGTCTGTCCGTTTTTTTCTTTTTTGAAAACAATTTTATTAGTTTTTTAAAAACAAACAAACAAAACAAAACATAAAAACATCCAGCTTTCTTTCATAAATATACAAACTGTGTGTTGGTTGGTTTACCAGTTTTTGTGCAGTCATTTCGTAGTCTCAATTATAGTTACATTAAATAATAACTCATATTATCAATTAGAAATTATATATCGTAGTATCACTATTAAACAATCATTTGACTATAATTTTATTCATCCATATTTTACGAGATAACTATAATTTACTTAGTTCATTTTATAACAAATCATAGAGTCATACCAAATCTATCCTGAAAACATTTTATAGATATGATATCAAATAACAAAGAAAAGAAAAAATATCTTTTTATATATTCATTATTATCTAAATTTCTAAATATTCTATTATTGTATTTTATCATCCAACCATTGATAGAAAAGATCCCAAATTTTATAGAATTGTTTATCCTCTTGTTCTCTAATTTCAAATGTCAATCTACTCATTTCAGCACATTCCAATATTTTCTTAATAATTTCTTCCTGCAATGGTATTTTCTCATTTTTCCAATTTTTAGCAAATACAATCCTAGCCGCTGTTACTACATTTCAAATCTTTACTGTATGTATCAGGTAAGATTCCCAATAAAAAGATCTCTGGTTTCAAATCTATGTGTTTCTTTGTCATTTTTTCCAAGCACATGCAAATTTTAGTCCAGTATTTTCTAGCGTCCTCACAAGTCCATCACATATGGTAATATGAGCCAGGTATCTGATGACATTTCCAGCATTTTTCAGATTTATTCTTGAACATTCTTGCCATTCTTGTCGGGGAAAAGTGCCACCTGTAAAACATCTTATACAAATTTTCTTTATAAGCTATTGACATTGTCATTTTATAATTTTGAGACCACAATTTTTGCCATTTCTCTAAATCAATCCCACATCCAAAATTCTTCCCCCAAGCAATCATAGTTTCTTTAACTTGTTCTTCCTCTAGTTTAATTCCCAGTAAATAACCGTATAATTTTTTAATCACCTTTTCATCAGTACCTGTCAAAATCTTATCTAGATCAGTCAGTTTATCATAAAATCCCTCTGTTTTAGAATCTTCATCATACCTTGAATGTATTTGCGGATATGAAAATCAATTCATCTTTATACCTTGTTCCTCTAAGTTTTGCATCGATTTAAGTTCACCCTTTTCATCCAATATTTCCCCATATCTAACTGTTTGTTCCTTCTTATAAATTATAGGATAGGAAAATGCTTCAATGGTCGATAACCAAACTGGAATTTTCAAATAACATTGTCTTTTGATCTTCTCCCAATTTAACCACAAAGACTTCCGTATATAATGTCTTCTGAAATAACCCTGTGTTTTAGTTCCCTTATACCATAAAAAAGCATGCCAACCCAACAGCAAATCATGACCTTCTAATGTCAACAATCTGGTCTTTCTTAATGTTATCCATTCCTTGGCCCACATCAAATTTGCAGCTTGATAGTACAACTCCCAATTAGGCAAACCAAAACCTCCTCTAATTCTAGCATCTTGTAAGAGTTTTAGCTTTATTCTCGCTTTCTTACCTTGCCATATATACTTCAACACAATTTTATTTAAGTCTTCAAAATAGTCTTTTCCGAGCCTAATTGGTATTGTTTGAAACAAATATAAGATTCTGGGTAAGATATTCATCTTGATTGTTGAGATTCTCCCTATTAATGACAACTGTAGATTTTCCCATTTCTTCAAATCTAAAGCTATCTGTTGTTTAAGTTTAATATAATTATTCTCTTTTAATGTACTACATCTTGATGTCAAATATATCCCCAAATACTTGACCTTGTTTGTGACTTGAATTTTCAATAGGTCTGCCAGTTCTTCTCTTTGTCTTAGTAACATATTCTTTGTCAAGATCTTTGTTTTATCTTTATTTTCAGACCAGCCACCTCACCATACGCCTCTATCTTTTCCAATAGTTTTGGAGCTGTTTCTAAAGGGTCTTCCAAAATAAAGACTAAGTCATCTGCAAAGGCTTGCAATTTGAATTCTTCCTTTTTAATTTTCATTCCTTTTATACTTTTATCTTCTCTAATATTTCTATTCAACACTTCCAAAGTCAATACAAATAGCAAAGGTGATAGAGGGCATCCTTGTCTTGTACCTTTTCTTATATTAATAAAATCTGTGAATTCTCCCTCTATCATTACCTTTGCCGTTTTCTTATAGTACATGGCTTCTATTGCTTGAATAAATTTTCTGGCAAAACCCATCTGTTCCAATAGTAGTAACATAAATCTCCAGTTCACATTATCAAAAGCCTTTTGGGCATCTAGGAATATTAAAGCCATTTGCTTTTCAGGATGTGCCTCATAATATTCCAAAGTATCCAGGATTACTCTCATATTGTCTTTAATTTGTCTCTTCGGCAGAAATCCATTTTGATCTGGATGAATAAAGTTATTTAGATTTTTTAAAGTCTTTCTGCCAAGATTGAAGCAAAGATTTGATAGTCTGCGTTTAGTAAAGAAATAGGTCTATAGTTCTTAATTTGGAGTGGATCAGCCTCTTCTTTTGGAATAAGTGTAATATAAGCCTCTGACCATGTTTAGGTATCATCTTCTTTGACATAGCTTCATTCATGACTTCTAGCAATGGAATGCTCAATGATTCTTGTAGTGTTTTATAAAATTCTGCCGGAAGCCCATCTGGACCTGGTGCTTTCCCATTATTTTGTTTCTTAAGTGCTTCAGTTAATTCCATCATTGTTATATTGCTTTCTAACATTTTTTTTAGTCTCGTTAGATATCTTAGGTAGATTAGCATTCTGTAGATACTGTTTGACTTTTTCCTCATCAATATTCTCTTGCTTGTATAGTTGCCCGTAGAAGTCTCGAATAATTTCCTTTTTCTCTTTATTACCATAGCAAACTTGGCCTTGATCATCTATTAACTGTGATATTTTCCTTGATTCTTTCTCTTTTCTCAATTTATATGCTAGCCATCTAACTGGTTTATTTGCATCTTCAAAATAGTTCTGTTTAGCACTTCTAATTTTCTTTGCCAATTCTTCTTTCTCTATTTGACCCATTTTATGTTTAATTATGTCCAATTTTAGTTTAATATCTTTTTTTCTGTGGCATTTTCTGTAATTCTTTTTCAAGTCTTTTATACTCATCTTCCAAAACTTTAGTGGCTTGCCTTTTCCTGATATTCTTTTTTCTTATATAGTCTATTATCAAGCTTCTAGCATATGCCTTCATTGTATCCCAAACATTCTGAATTGAAGTATCTTCTTTTTTATTTTCTTTAAAGAAAAAGGCCATTTCTTTCTTGATCCATTTTGTAAAATCTTTTTCCTTTAAAATAGTATTATTTAGCGTTCATCTCGATCTTTTTTTTTGTCCTTTCCATTTAATTGTCATTGGATTATGGTCTGCCCAAGTACTTGTTCCAATATTTATTTCTTGAATGTTAGATATTAGTTCTGTTGAGATCCAAATCATATCTAATCTGGACCATGATAAATGTCTGTTTGAATAAAAAGTGTATTGTTTAGTTTTAGCATTTCTTTCTCTCTGTTAGATCGGTGGATCGGGTCACATAAGAGGCGAGACGCGAAAGTGAACAATCAGCTCTTTATTGTAGCATCTGAACAAGGACGGTTAAAGTGTGCGAGCCGCTTGGCTTTATACAGCCGGCCGGCGGCTCGGTGGCCAATGGCAGTGCTTTGAATCTCCCGCGATTGGCTCGGCCAATCGCGGTAGATTCTTAGCGCTCCAATCACAGTCATTCCATGGACCAATCGGGCTGCGGTCCGGGTGGACCAATCAGAATGCGAGTCTTCAAGAATGTTAATACAGAACACCCCTCCCCTCATGGTTTCGTCCGACGCAGCGTCGTGACGTAGTCGCACAGGTAGGTGGGGCTCCGAATCTGTCTGTCTGACCTGCGCGGTTCAGTCTGTGTGTGATCGTCAGGCGGTTCGGACGGGCTCCGCGTCGCTCTCAACTTCGTTGATGGAACCGCCTGGGAGGGTGAGCCGGGCCTGTCGCCGCAGCTCCCGCCCGGACTACCTGGGTTGGTCGAGTTGCGGTTCCTGTTGCTCTCGCTCGGTCTTTCCGGGCTGGTTGAGCTGGCTTGTCTGTACCTTCCAGGTGAAGAACCGTCTGCGACAGTTCGAGGTCTGCTGGTGAGTATGGCTGGTTTATTTGAGCGTTTCTGTCTTCTGGTGGGGGGTGTTCGGCTTGCGTTGGGGGATGTGCCGTTGATGATTCCGGCCTTCCGTCATTTACCGGCTTGGTTGTTGAGGCTTCCCCTCCCTCTCTGCTTTCCTTGGTTGTTGTTGTTGGGGTGTCGGGGGTGCTGGCGGCTAGTCTGGACCGTAGCTGGTCGATGTGCCGCTTCCAGCTCCTTCTATCTGTCGTTTGGAGTCTGTATGATTACCTGTGTTATTTGTGCAGGTATCCAGAGCGGGTCTCCCATGAAGTTCTTCGCGTAGACCGTGTCCCCGATGTTGAATGCCCGGTTCTGGCTGGAGGAGTCCGGGGGTTTCTCTGGGTTGTAGGTGGGGTGTAGGCGGTCCAGTGGGGACCTCAGTTTCCTTCCCATTAGTAACTCCGCTGGGCTCTTGTTCGTGGTCAAGCTCGGCGTGATGTGCTGTATGAAGAGTAGTTTGTTTATTTTTTCCTGGATGTCGCCGGTTTCGATTTTTTGGATGGCTTTTTTTGTGTATTGGACCATCCGTTCCGGGTGAGCCGTCAAGGTCAAGGCGTGTCGGATGCCTCGTTCGCCCAGGTATTTCTCAAATGCCAGTGCCGTGAACTGTGGCCCGTTGTCCGACACTATGACATCCGGTAGCCCGTGCGTTGCAAAGAGTTTGTTGAGCTTGTCGATGACCGCTTCTGTTGTTGTTGCCCTCATCGTGCTTACCTCCAGCCAGTTGGAGTAAGCATCTACGGTGATGAGGAATGTATGCCCCTTGGTTGGCCCGGCGAAGTCTATGTGTATTCGCGACCATGGTCCTCTCGGGGTTTCCCATTCCAGGACCGGGGCAGCGGGGGGGTTGGCTCTCGACTCTTGGCACCTGCTGCAGCTGGCGACCCATGTCTCGATTTGTTTGTCCATCCCTGGCCACCAAGCGTAGCTTCTGGCCAGGGCTTTCATCTTGACGATCCCCGGGTGTCCCTCATGCAGCATTGCCAACACTCTGTTTTGTAGCGCTTCCGGTATGACTACCCGGTCGCCCCAGAGTATGCACCCCCTTTGTGAGAACAGCTCAGTTTGGTGGCTTCGGAAGGCTTTGAACTGCTCGCCACCATCATTTTCTGGCCACCCCCGCTCTACCCAGCTCAATACCCGCGCCAGCCGTTTGTCTTTATTTGTTTCATGGGCAATGTCTGGCGCGGTTAAGAGTAAGCTGGGTAGGGTCTCGATTTGCAGGGTCGTCGTTGTGGGCGCTGGGTCGTCGTTGTGGGCGCTGGGTCGTCATCTAGGTTGGGTAATGGTGACCGGCTTAGTGCATCAGCATGTGGAATGTTTTTGCCGGGCCGGTGTGACAGTTCGTATGAGTATGCGGCAAGGAACTCGGACCACTGCGTCATCCGGGGTGACAGGATATTTGGGGTGGCCTTGTTCCCTGCGAGTATCCCGAGCAGGGGCTTGTGGTCTGTTATGATTGAAAAGTTCCTACCGTAAAGGTACTCGTGGAACCTTTTCACTCCGGCGACGATGGTGAGGGCTTCTTTGTCCAGTTGACTGTAATTTCTTTCTGGCTTGGCCAGCGTTCGGGAGAAAAAGGCGATGGGTGCTTCCTTCCCGTCGGGTAGGGTGTGGCTGAGGACTGCTCCGATGCCGAAAGGTGATGCGTCGCACGTTACCATGAGCGGGAGGGTCTCGCTATACAGGATCAGGACTGCGTCCGATGTCAGCAGGTTTTTTGTTCGTTGGAACGCAGTCTCCTCCCGCTTCCCCCAGGTCCAGATGGCCGCTTTATCTAGTAACCGGTGTAGGGGTTCCGCCACGGTCGCCTTTTGGGGTAGGAAAACATTGTAAAAATTAAGTAGTCCCAAAAATGCCTGTAGTTCCGCCTTGTTTGTTGGTGTGGGGGCTTCCTTGATGGCTCTGAGTTTCTTCCCGGTTGGGTGTATTCCGGGCCGGTCCAGGAGGTACCCCAGGAACTCGACCCTCTCGGTGTGGAGTTGGCATTTGTTTCTTTTGACTTTAAGGCCGGCGTCTTTGAATTTGTTAAGCACCGCCCTTAAACGGGTCTCTAATTGTTCTCTGTTGGCGGCTGTGATCAGCACGTCATCGAAGTAGGGAACCACCCCTTTTATTCCCTGGAGGAGCCTTTCCATGAGACTTTGGAAGACTCCTGGGGCGACGCTGACTCCAAATTGGAGTCGGTTGCCCCGAAAAGCCCCCCGGTGTGTAACAATCGTTTGCACTTCGGCTGTCTCCGCATCGACCGGCAATTGCTGATACGCTTGTGCCAAGTCGAGTTTTGCGAAGACCGGCCTCCCCCCAGTGAGTGCAGAAGGTGCTGTACTACTGGGACTGGGTAGGCTCTTTGCTGCAGCGCGTGATTGAGGGTGGCCTTGTAGTCCCCGCAAATTCTGATGGAGCCATCGGGTTTGATGGGGGTGACTATGGGCGTTTCCCAACGGGCATGATCGATGGGCTCTAGTACCCCTTGCGCGACGAGCTTGTCTAGTTGCTCGTCGATTTTCGGCTTGAGCGCAAAAGGCACTCGCCGGGGTTTGAGGCAGATTGGGGCGGTGTTAGGGTTAAGGTTGAAAGATATAGGGGGCCCTCGGTACTTGCCTAGCGAGTTGTCGAAGACCTCCTGGAATTCTTTTACGAGCGTC
This sequence comes from Pseudonaja textilis, assembly GCF_049901715.1. Lineage (NCBI taxonomy): Eukaryota > Metazoa > Chordata > Lepidosauria > Squamata > Elapidae > Pseudonaja > Pseudonaja textilis. The sequence goes on from NC_141991.1 coordinate 3,685,520, forward strand.
ACTTCCCAGCCGGCCTCGTCTGTGTGGTGAATGCCCGTCACCTCGATGCCCAGCGGGGTGAACCATTGCAGGCCGAGCAAGCTGGGGCGGTCCCGGTCCACGATTGTGAGTGGCAAGATGTCGGTGTGGTCCTTGAACGTGACCTTAAAGTGCCCGATGCCGGCCACAGGGATGCGGATTCCCTGATAGTCTTTCAGGATTAGCTTCTGGTCGTCTAGTTCGTTGCGGCGGATGGTCGGGACTAGCGCTTGATTGTGCGCCAAGAAACCATTGAGAGGTAGGACCCGGAGTCCACTTCCATCTCGCAGGGCTGGTCCTCGATGCACAGGGCCACGTGTACCTTTCGGGCATCCATGGTTGATGAATGGCCGATGACGACCGTCTGGTGGGTTTCCTCGCGCCGCTGTGCTTCGCTGAGTCGTCTGGTGCGGCTGTCGCGGCTCCACCGGCTCTCAGTCGGTCGGTCTCGGTGCCTGGGGGGGGGTGCCGTCTCGTCGTCGTGGGCTGTTTCCTCGTCGCTGCGGGCTGTAGCTCTTTTTGTTCCGGCACACCTTGGTGATGTGCCCCCGCTTCTCGCAGTGCCTGCAGATGGCGTCGAGAAAACAGCATTTGGAGCGGGGGTGATCGCCGCCGCAGCCGGCGCAATGGAAACTCGACTTACGTCCCCTGCGATCCCAGCGGTCGCGCTCGGTCTGCAGCCGATGGATTTCCTCGTCTTCGTCCTCGGTGTCGGATTGGGGTTCGAAGTCGCCATGATGCATAGTCGTTTCTCGACGGCTGGTTTCCCTAGGCTTCGCGGTGGCTGGGGTCGCTTCATTGGTCGGTGGCCGTTCGGTTGTGTTGGCTTGCCTTATCCGGGCTGCTGACTGGTGGGTGGCCTCGGCGGCGGTAGCCTCTGCGAGGGCATCGGCAAGGGAGATGTTGCCTCTGGCCATCAGCCAGCTCTGCAGCACGGGGTCCCGAAGTGCCTGGTCCAGGTCGGGGAACTCACAGGGGCCTCCCAGGTTCCGCAGCTGGGCCACGAAGTCGCCGATGGTCTCGCCTTTGCGCTGATCTCGGTGGTAGAAGTCATGCCTGCGAATGAGGATGGGCACGGTAGGGGCGTAATGGCGGCGCAAGATGGGCTCGAGGTCAGCCCAGTCCATCTCCTTGACGTCGGTGGGTTTCGCCAGCGCCTTGGCCATTTTGAACACCGCGAGCCCGCAGTGTGTTAGGAATACTGCCCGTTTCCTCTGGCCGTTGGCGTCCTTGAGGTTGCTGCACTCCAGAAACATCTGGAAGCGGTCGATGTAGGACTCCCAGTCTTCAGTTGCTGGGTCGAACGGAGCGGGCGGCAGGGTGCTGGCCATCTTGCAGGCACTGATCACCATTTGCCACGTGCTAGTTGGTCCTCGCCTCACGATCCCACCTTTGTCGCCAGTGTTAGATCGGTGGATCGGGTCACATAAGAGGCGAGACACGAAAGTGAACAATCAGCTCTTTATTGTAGCATCTGAACAAGGATGGTTAAAGTGTGCGAGCCGCTTGGCTTTATACAGCCGGCCGGCAGCTCGGCAGCCAATGGCAGCGCTTTGAATCTCCCGCGATCGGCTCGGCCTATCGCGGTAGATTCTTAGCGCTCCAATCACAGTCATTCCATGGACCAATCGGGTTGCGGTCCGGGTGGACCAATCAGAATGCGAGTCTTCAAGAATTTTAATACAGTACACTCTCCATATATCTTTTAAATTTAATTCATCTATCATTTTAAAAAAGGATTTAGGGAGAGTCTTTCTGTTTTGCTTTGTTGTTATTGCTGTATAGTCCAGTTTATTGTCCACAATTCCATTAAAATCTCCCATCGTAACTGTATTGGCATAGTCCAGTCCAATTATTTCCATGTGTAATTTTTTATAGAATTCTTCTTGTTTATCATTTGGAGCATAAATTGCAATCAAGAGTGTTTTTATATTATTGTCCATTATTTCCACCATTAATACTCTTCCATCTTCATCAGTATAAATCAATTTTGCTGGGATAGTTTCTTTAATGTATAAATCCACTCCTCTTTTCTTACATTGAGTCAAAGAAGTAAATATTTTCCCTAATTTTGGCTGTACTAACAATTGTTCATATGGTTTTTTAATATGTACTGCTTGTAAAAAAATATATCAAATTTTAATTTCTCTAATTTATGAAAAATTTTCCTTCTTTTGACAGCTGTTAAGTCCATTTATATTCATTGTAATCAGTTTTTTCTCTTCTATGATTATATTTTGTAATTAGGTTTGACAGCTCTCGTAGATCTTGATTCACGTTGTTCTTTGATTTCCACCTGTCCACCTACTGCGCCTTCTTCTTTTTCAGTCCCCATTTGGTTCTCTTGGAATTCAATTAGTGAGATCTCTTTTTCTGCCTCTTCCTCTCCTTCCAAAAAATTCTGGGTAGAAAAGTTCTGCTTTCTCAGTTGAATCAATTCTGTGTCTCTGTTCTTGCCATGTAAACATTAGTCCTTCTGGAATCAACCATCTATAATTCACCTCCTTTTTCAATAGCTTTTTAGTCAAAAATCGATATTCTCTTCTCATCTCTCTCACTCTTCTAGGTATTTGTTTTAAAACCACAATCTCCTTGTCTTTGTATTTCAACATCTTCTCTCTTGCCACTTGTAATATTTGTGTTTTAATGGATTTTTTGGTAAATCTGATGTGAACTTCTCTTGGTAAGTTGTTTCTCATCGCATATCTTGTAAAGACTCAATATACCTCATCTACTCCATCCATCATCTTTTCCTCTGTTATTTCCAAAGCTTCACCCAGAATTTCTATCATTATCGCAGCTAAATTTTGTCCTTTTTCTTCCTCTATATTTTGAAATCTGAGATAGAATTCTGACCTATCCATCTCCCACTTCATCCCACTTTTATCTTGTTCAACCACTGTTAATCTGCTATCAATATTTCCAATCTTCTCCTCTCTTTATCTTCTTCTTCAATTTTTTGGAATGTCTTGTCATACTTCGCCATCATTTGTTGGATATTTTCAATTTTGCCATCGGTCTTCCCCGTTCTTTGTTCAATGTTCTCTATTCTTTGTTCAATATTCTCTGTTCTCTTTTCAATGGTGTCTGATTTTATCTTGAGATCTTGGATTCCTTGCATAATCATCTGTAGGGTCACTTTTTCTTGTTCTTTGTCTTACTTTAACATTGTTTGAATTAAACGTTGTCCTCCAGATGGTGGGGAGGCAGAAGTAGAGGTAGAGACGCCAGAAGGTATGAGTTTCCTACTCATTTTGAACGATTCAAGACCTTCAAATTCTTTTAGACTTTAATCCAATTAGTAAAGTAGCCAATTATAATCCAAAGTGGGAAATAAAAATAGTAGAGAGTAAAAAGCCCAATGATAGTAAAGAAAGAAGGAAAAGAAAAAATTCTTCAGGTTCTTCTGGACCTTAATCCAATTATGAAATAGTCAATTATAATCCACAATAAAGGATAAAAATAAGAAGGAAAAAAACCCAATAATAATAAGAAAAAAAAAATAAGAAAAAAGTTTCTTCAGGTTCTTCACACCTTAATCCAATTGAAAGATCTCAATAATAAAAGGAAACCAGAATAAACCAAAAACATGGATGGAAGAAGCAAAAATCCCAATGTAAAAAAGAAAAAGGAGAAATTCTGAGGCTTTCCCTTTAAAATAAAAAGCGAAAATAAAAATATTGCAAAAATAAAAGTTTACAGTAGAGCTGGTAAGGCGGGGTAGCACAACTAAAAGAAAATAGAAGAAAACACACTGCACTATTTAATTATCCAAGGCTCTTATTATGACTCTCTTCTCCACAAACTTCAAAGCCAAGCTTCAAGTGTTAGATTGTTGATAGAAGTCCAGAAGAACACTTGTAATAATATTCTCCGGCGCTCTTCCCTTTATCTTATCAAGTTGCAATGTCCTTGAGAAGGAGTCTTTCACAGTTCTCTCCACTTCAAGTAAAATATTTTCAAGCCTCTAGTTGGCAGTGTTACAAAGTTTCTTTGTTCTCACTTTCCCCCCCCTTCCCAGAAAAACATAATTGAGGTTAAAAAAAGAAAGAAACTGTGTGTGTGTGTGTGTGTGTATATACACACAAAGGGAGCCTCTAATCTAAAAATTTGACAAAAAAGGAGAAGAGAAAAAAAAGAATATATATAAAGGAAAATTCAGTCCAGTTAACTGCTAAGTCGCAATAAAGTCCAGTAAAAAAGTAAAGAAATAAAAAGCCAAGCCTCACTTTGACGTCTCCCTTTAAAAATCGCCGTTTATTCAATTTTGTCAAAAATCTTACAGATTTCTTCTTATACTTAGTGTGTCCTTTCAAGTCTCAAAATATTAGTAAAAAAAAGATTGTCACCGAAACGACACACTTTCTCTTTCAGTCTCTTCCTTTCCGGAGCTGTCCCAACTTCAGCAGCTTTGGGGCTGCCTCTCCGCCGCCGGCAAAAGGGACTTCTCCTGAATCAACCAGGGACTTTGTGATGTCCCTGGGATCCACAGGATGTGCCCTTCGCTATCACCGTCCCTACGGGACGGTTTAGGTCCGTTTGGACCGTCCAGGGGCGAAGATATCAGCTGCAATCTTGGAGTTCTACTGCAGACCGTACTGTCATGACACCAGCTCCTCCCCTTTCTCCCTGGCTGTCCATTTTTTTCTGAAACACCTCCAGTGTTGGAGCACCCACAATTTCTGGAGGCAAGTCATTCCACTGATCAATTGCTTCCACTCTCAGGATATTTCTCTTTAGTTTTAGGTTGCTTCTCTCCTTGAATAGTTTCCACCCATTGCTTCATGGAACACTACTATCATGTCACCCCCCTAGTCCTTCTGTTCATTAAACTAGACGTACCCAATTCCAGCAATTGTTCTTAATATGTTTTAACCTCCAGTCCACTAATAATTTGTGTTGCTCTCCTCTGCACTCTTTCTAGAGGCTCAAGATCTTTTTAACACAGTGGCAACCAGAACTGGATGCAAGATTGCTAGTGTGGTCTTACAAAGGCATTACAAAGTGGAACTAACACTTCATGTGATCTTAATTCTATCCTTTTTTTAATGCATCCTATGATTGTGTTGTGTGGCCACTGTAACACAATGCTGGCTCATGTTTAAGTGATTGTCCACTAGGACTTCACAATCCCTGTTGCAATTACTACTGTTGAACTAGGTACCACCTGTTCTATGCCTGTGCATTTGGTTTTTCTCTCCTAAATGTAGAACCTTACATTTCTCACTTCTGAATTTCATTTTGTTAGATGGCGCCCAATTTGTTGATCTTTCTATATCTCGAGCCTATTTTCTGGATTGTTGGTATTCCTATCAATTAGGTCTTGCCTGCAAATTTGATGAGTTCCTCTTCTATCTACTTATCTAAATCATTGTTGAAGATAAACAGTTCTTCTGAATCATCCTGTTCTGTTCTTTTTTCTGTGTTCAGGTGAGTCTTGTGTCCTTTGAGGAGGTGGCTGTGCATTTCTCTGAGGATGAATGGTCTCAGTTGGATTCTGACCAGAAAGCGCTGCATTCGGATGTCATGCTTGAAAACCATAGGAACGTGTACTCTCTGGGTAAGAGTTTTTTAGTCCCCAATCAGAGAGTTCAAGAAGACAGATTACCCTGATAGTTTTTTATTTAAAAAAAAAATTACTAATCACATATCATCTCCTGGGAGGGAGAAGGATAGGATCTGGCCTTCTCATACTCTAAGGAAGGAAAGAGTTAGTGTCCCTTTGCTTAGATGTGCCATTTCTTATGTGTATTTTTCAATTTTTATTTGAACTTATGTGTGGAGGCTGAAAAGAATGAGGTGTGCTTTTATGTGTCCTCTGGAGATCATGGGAGGGGATTGTGCTGTCATTGTTTTCATTAACTCCTAAATATGGCGCATTAACTCCTCAATGCTAATGGGCAGGCTTTCTGTGACTACACCCACCCATCCCCCTTTACAAATGCAGAAGAGATTCTACTGTAATACAGGAAGAAGCAACTTCTGCATTTGGAAGTCATGCTTGAAAACCATAGGAATGTGGTCTCTCTGGGTAAGTTTTTTAGTCCCCAATCAGAGAGTTCAAGAACAGAGATAAAAGTTAGTCTTAAATCTGCAACCTCTGCGAAATGCTAATGGGCAGGTTTTCTGTGACTGCACCCCAGTGGTGGGATCTGAAGATCAACTTGAGACCGAACTGGTTCACTGCAACGATCTTCTGTTCTGTTTGGCCCACCCGGCCGCCCAGGCTCTAGGATGTCCTTTATTCCCTGCTTTTTCAGCCTCAACTGCTTTGTGCGGCACAGCTGATTGCTGCACATCAGCAGGAGAAGGTGATTGCTTGTAGGAGAAGGTGATTTTTAAACACTGTGCACGCATGTTCAGTGCTCACCGGACTGGTTATTACACCAGTTGAATCCCACCCTTGTACACCCCGCATCCTCTTTACAAATGCAGAAGAGATTCTAATACAGGAAGATGCAACTTTCTATGAAAAATGGAT
>NC_141991.1:3922489-3977752 GCF_049901715.1 Pseudonaja textilis
TGCTCAACGGAATTATCTTGCTTCCCATGAATTGATCCACACAGAAGAGAAACCATATAAATGCATGGAGTGGGGAAAGACTTTTGCTCAAAGAGGTCATATTATTTCCCATAAGATGATTCACACAGGGTAGAAGCCATATAAATGCACGCAGTGTGGAAAGGCCTTTACTCGTAGGAGTGTTCTTACTATCCACAACAAGCTCCACACAGAAGAGAAACCATATAAATGCATGGAGTGTGGAAAGACCTTTGCTCTGAGCAGTAGGCTTAATATCCACAAAAAGATCCACACAGGAGAGAAACCATATAAATGCATGAATTGTGGGAAAACATTTGCTCGGAGCTATGATCTTACTTCCCATAACAAAATCCACACAGGAGAGAAGCCATATAAATGCATGGAATGTGGAAAGAGCTTTGCTCGGAATCATAGTCTTAATTGTCATAAAAGGATCCATGCTCGGGAGAAACTATATAGCAATAGCAATTCCACTTCAGCTTATATGCCAGTCCAAACTGCTTTACAGCATTCTCTGAGCAGTTTGCAAAGTCAGCATATTTTTCCCAGTAATCTGAATCCTATTTTACCAACCTCAGGATGAAAGGATGAATCAACCATGAGCCTGTCAGAATCAATTAGCCTGTAGTACTGCATTCTAACCCCTGCCCCACCATGTCTATAGATTTGCATGTGTATGCATATTGTGCCTTTTTGATCCAAATGAGACAAAGTTGAATCTGATAAAATGAAATTTAATGTGGAGAAAAGTAAGATTTTAAACCTCGGCAAGAAAATCAGATTACAGGAAACCTGGCTCAAAAACAGTAACTGTGAGCGTGACCTTGGATTTTGGTTTGGCTAGTCTAGAGAAAAGAAGGATTAGGAATGACATGATAGCAATGTTCTAGCGTTTGAGAGACTACGACAAAGAGGAGTGGGTCAATTTATTTTCCAAAGCATTAGCGGGCAAGACAAGAAACAATGGATGGAAACTAATAATGGAGGGAAGCAACCTGGAATTTCCTTATAGTGAGGAAAATTAAGTGGGCAGAGGCCAGCGGGTAGGTGCGCGTCCCTGCTCTGGGAGGGAAGGTAGGCGGTGCGCCACCCGGCTTAGCCATCCAGGTGTAGGCGAGTGCCGCAGCAGGTGGGATGGAGTCTGGAGGGACGTGTGAGCCAAATTTTGGAGCTGAACTCAGTGGAGGCACTGAGCAGGAAGGGAGACCCTGGCCCACTTGGTTCGCTTCGCGTGGGGTGGAATGCAGAACGCAGAGAAATCCATGCTTATCAGCGTTCCACCTCAAAGACTCCTTTGCATCCCACAATTTGATCCTGTGCTTTCTCTTGCTCACTCTTCCCCTTTCTCTCCTCCCTCTCTCCCTCCCTCCTTCCTCTCTTTTTTTCTTCCTTCCTTCTTTCTCTCTGATTCTAATTCTTTGGTGCTTCATTTCTTGTGGGGTCTTGCAATTGCTTCTTCCGGCCCTTGTTGATGCATGCAGTACCAACAAGGGCCAGAAGAAGCACCCGTGAGACCCAGCAAGAGATGAGGCAAGTACAGGGATGCTTTGCTCCCATTCTGGAATATGGAGTGAGTCTCCATCCCCTGCCATCGCCCTTACGTTCTCAGACCATTTGAGGAGTGATTGGGAGGGGAGGGCAAAGGATGGGGCCAGCCAGTGATGGGATCACCCAACAGGGAGGTGTAACAGGGATGAAATAGCCACCTGCAGCTCTGGAGCCACAGGTTGCTGACACCTGAGCTAGATGAATCTGGGAAATGGAGATATTGGAAAGAAATGGAGAGGTTGAGCCAGATGAGCATCAAGGGCATAAGACAACTATGCAGATCTGAAGCGCCCAGAGTGATCCTGAACTGGCCTACTTTGATGTTCCCACCCTGCCATGGTCCAGTTCCAACTGCAGCAGCTCAGTTGGCTAGCCCTCCCCTAGTCCTGTCAGCAGTCTTGGCCAGGTCTACAGCAAAGCCAGCTGCTCTGTCATCAGTTGGTGAGCCCATCTGGCCATCCACACCACCTACCGGGGTGGCAAGGATCCTCACCATGGGCATATTACCCTGGGCTGGCTGGGTCCTGGGGAAATGGACTCTGTCCTGGGCGTCGCCACAGCAAGTCACCTGTCGAAGGGCAAGGTGGTCACAAAACTAGACCTGAGTGAAGCATATTGCCTGATATGAATCAGGGAAGGGGATGAATGGAAGACCGCCTTCAACTGCCTGTTAGGCAGCTTCCCGTTCAAAGTCATGCCGTTTGAACTACAGGGATCCCCTGCCATCTTCATGCACCTAATCAATGAGATGCTGCATGAGCACCTGTATAAGCGGGTCCCAGTTTCCCTGAATGACATTCTCATTTAGCGAGATGCTAGAAGAACACATTAAGTTCTGAACACAGCAAGTTCTGAAAAATCTGGCCGCAAAATTATGCAAAGCTGTCAAAATACGGGTTTCTTAAGACTGTCCTGGACTCTTTGGGCTACAGTGTGTCAAACCAAAGAATCGAGATGGATCCAGGAAAAGTAAAAGCAGTGCTGGTCTGGCAACCCCCACGCACCCGCAAGCACCTCCAGAGCTTTCTGGGGTTGGCCAACTTTTGCAGACTATTCATTCCATCTTTTGCGGAACCTTGCCCCTGATGGAGCTGCTGAAAACAGGACAGGTTACTCTGAAGCTGTGGCCGAGCCAACCACTGGTTTGGTCACTGGACTGCCAGAGAGCGTTCAAAAAACTAAAAAAGCTCTTTGCAGAAGATCCCATTCTTCAGCAGCCCAACCCTGCGTGGCCGTTCATCATATAAGCCAATACTGGAGACATAACCGTAGCAGCAGTACTCTTGCAAAAGCACTCCCAGCACCAACTCAAGCCCTGTGCCTATGTGTCCAAGAAGCTCACGGACACCAAAAGGCAGGCAGTACGGGAAAAGGAAACCTGTGCAGTAAGATGGGCCCTCCTCCTGTCAGCACTTCCTGGAAGGGAGTAAATTGCCTTTTGATGTTTGGATGGACCATAAGAACCTTGAGGTGCTAAAGACCTCCTGAAAACTTCACTGGGTGCAGTATTTTAAGTGGTTCAACTTTGAGCTAAAATATATTCTGGGGGGAAGAACCTGCTCACAGATGCCTTGTCAAGAAAGTCACAGTTCCAACAGTTTGTGAGAGGAGGTCATGCACATGATCATTCCCCCTTCCCAGCAGGTAGTTCAAGTCACCACCAGGGTCAAACTAGATGTCGGGATGGCCCCTGAGGGGATCAAATGACAGCAGCGTTGAAGTCTGCACTTGTAGCTGTCCAGTGGTTTGGTGAGAACTGGGACCTAAGGGAGGAATTGGCCTGGAAAGGGTCCGAACTGTATGCCCCTGCCAGCTTGAGACTCCAGATCCTACAGCACAACCATGACTGTCAGTTGGCCATCCACTTCAGATTCTGAAAGTCCCTCCACTTAACCAGAAGGCAATTCTGGTGGCCCAAGATGAAGGCAGATGTAAAAGATTATGTTAAGAGTTGCACTATATGTGCAGCCATGAAGGTGAGACTGGGGAAGCTTCTCCAACAAGTCCCTGACCCCTGCCGGCCCTGGGAGGAAATTTATAGTCGACCTCCCAGAGAGTGAAGGGAATACAGTCATTTGGATTGTGATTGACTTATTCTCAAAGCAAGCCCATTTCACTGCCTGCTCGGGGTTACCCTCTGTCAGGAAATTAGCCAGGATGTTTATAAAGTAAGTATACCGGTTGCAAGGAGTGCTCCTTAGGTCATTTCAAGGGGTTCAGTTCACAGCAAAGTTCTGGGGGGGAGTTCCTAAAGTCCATAGGATTGACCCAGGGGCTCAGCTTTTCATCCAAGTACTAATGGAGCTGCAGAATGTACAAATGCAATGATAGAGCAGTACTTGAGATGGTATAGCAGCAAAACAACTGGGCGGACTTGCTGCCTGTTGCAGAGGTGGCTTACAATAACTCAATGCATAATAGCACTGGACTGCCCCCCTTCCAGGTCACTAACAGCATGGACTGTTCCCATGCCTGAGCTGCCTTGAGAGCCACCATCATCCATGACCCTGGCAGAGTGAATGGAGTTGTTTAGACTGGGTTGGGAGAATACGACATGAGCCCTGGCTGAGGTGGCAAAGGCATACAAAAAACAGGCGGATAAGCACCAATCACTCCAGCCCCCATTCCAGGTGGGGAATCATGCATACCTGTCAACAAAATACATTAAGCTAAAATTGCCTAGCAAGAAACTGGGACCTAAGTTTCTAGGGCCATTCTCAATAATGAAAGTAATTAACCCAGTGACAGTACAACTTAGTCTTCCATGCCTGCTAGGGAAAGTGCATCCAGTTTTCCATAGCAGCTTAAAGCCTGGAGTTAACTCACAGACTGAGGAACAGGGCAGCCCCTAAACCTCATGTGGTACAGGGTGAGACCCACTATGAGGTTAAGAAAATATTGGACTCCAGGTTACACCGGGGTTGCTTGCAATATTTAGTCCACTGGAATAGATACCCTTTGTCAGAGTCTACCTGGATGAAGAGCTGGGATGTGAAAGAATATAGGTTATTAAAACAGTTCCAGTTGCAAACCAAAGGGACCCCCAGCGGGGAAGAAGTGGTTAGGAACAGCATTACTAACCCCCTATCAATTATCTCATTTCAGAATATCCTCATCTGAGGGGGGGCAGCCTCATCACCTGGAGTTGTGGCTGGGCAAGCTATGGGAAGGGGGAGGTAGAGATAGTGTGGGGTATATAAACATAAAGTTCCTTGGGAGTGAAGGACATCTTGCCAGCACCTGGGGAAGCATGCCTGGAAGTTAACTGAAGTTGGGACAGTGACTGGATTGGGCCATGTGACGCATGTGTGCTTGGAGGGGAAGGAACTTTGATTTAACTTTGGGATGGGGAAAACGCAGGTCTTTCAGATTTGGGTTTTTCCCCTGATGTGCCAAGATGACATCTCTAATAAATGGAAGATGCCTGCCTTGGAGTGTTTGTTGTGTTGGGGGTGTTACTTGGAACCTTGACAGAAGGCACTTTACGGATGCAGGGGAGTGGGAATTGGTATCAAGGCTGATTCATTTAACAGGATCCATTTAACAAATCCTCATGATACAAATGTGATTGGCAGACTCCATTATATTTGTAACTTGAGGATTCCCTGTATATTGCAATTTCACAAAAATTGAGAAGGAAATTCACTTGACTTTCTACACTTTGATCTTTTTCCCTAACCTTGTTACCATTTCCATTTTTCTTTGGAGGCTATAATGGGCAGGCAAATAAAGATTCTGAAGAGCCATTCCATGTGATCCAGCATGAAGGAAAGATAAAGAGCCCTACAGGAAAAATGGAAAAAGAAAATTATGAGAGAAAACAGCCAGATAATTGGAATTGGGAGAGTTTATCCATTGATCCTTCAGTGCACGACCTTGTCTAGCAAGGGAAACAAGGAAGAAATGTATTTGGAAAAGTGTAAAGTTAATTAAAGCTAAATTGCTTATAAATGAACAGTTTCCAATCCAAAACAAAGGGGAAGATGCTATAAGCAGAGAAAATGGAAAAAATACAATCGGACTTTCTCTCTTTTTCTTGGAAACAAGTTCCTTACTTCCCAAGAAGGGATCCACACAGGGGAGAAGCCATATAAATTCATGCAATGTGGGAAGGTCTGGTGGTCTTACTTCCCATAGTAACATCCATACAGGTAGCTGCCACATAAATGCATCGAGTGTAGAAAGACTTTTAGTCCTAAGAGGCCAACTTCCCATAAGATGGCCCACACGGGATAAACCACACAAATGCATGGAGTGTGGAAAGTTTTCAATGATAATGTTTCCCTTACTCCCCATAAAAGGATCCACCTTTGGGAGAAACCTTACAACTGCATTTAATGTGGAAAGAGCTTCAGCGATATATTTCCCTTAATTATCATAACAAGTTCCACAGGAGAAAAACCATATGAATACATGGAGTCCTAAGGAGCTTTACATAAATGGATCCACACAGGAGTATCCTTATCAATTCAGTGTGGCAAGACCCTCAACAGGAATAGTAATCTGAAACCTCATGCAAGAGTCTTCTTGGATAGTAATCTTCATAAACACTAGACCTACTTCAATATTATCCAAATAAGACAAGGTGAAGGCTCAATCCTTTCTTATGGTTTTAGCTAAGTAGGAGGTTCTGAGGCAAAAATGAGTGGAGGTTAACCAATGGAGATTAAAAGATTAATCATTTCAAGAAACTCTTTCTGATGAATATATCCACTAGAACAAGAGTTGCAGAGAAAAATGCAATTGGTCCTCAAGCCCCTGTTATAGTTTGAGCTTTCCTTTGTTTAATCTTGTCCCAATCCACCTTTCTACCCTGCTTCGTATTATATAATGCAAGAAAGAAAACCGTAAAGAAAATGGCGTGATAGTGATGCTGAATTAGAAGATGAAATTCAGAGGCTCTGTGTCCTAACTCTGTAGTTCTCTCTCCTCGCCTTCTCTTGAGTTGGCTCCAAAATAAGAGTAAAGAGAGAACTTAAAATATGATGCGGTAAGACATGCTGAAGTATCAGTAAAGGAAATGGACTTTTGGAAACTGGGGCAAGAAATATGGTTAGGATAAGCACTCCAGGGATGTGTGGGAGACCTTTGCTACATCTGTGTTCCAAATCTCAAAAACAGTTACTGCTTCTTGGATATGAAAATAACTGAACTCAAAGTATTTGTCAGTCAAAAGTGTCTTTATGTTACAGAATCTTTCCCCCAAAATCCATGTAAATGTATATAGCATGACAAGAGCTTCAGAGTGAGAGTTTCCTTTTCACTAAAGGAGCCATAGTGGTAAGAAGGCTTATAAATGTACAGGCTTTGCTCTTATGAAGGTGACAAGGGGCTTGCAAAAGTTAAAACAGATTGTGTTACATTTACCTGTAACCTTAGATTAACTTAATAAAATACAATTTGTATGGATTTTTTTCTGTCATATAATGAATGATCTTGGGACACATTACAAATGTGCTTATTTTTGGAGGGGCCATAGTTGAGGCTTTTAGAGTCCAGTTTGAACACATTTACTGAAAAGTGGCATAGTGATTCTTCGTAGCATTGTGGAAATATCTGTACCTTTGAGTCTGTTCTTAGCCATATCCACACATGGAACACTTAAAGCAAGTAGGTTTCGTAAGAGAAGACTTTGGTAGGGGAAGATGGCTATCTTGCCAAGCATCCAAGAGGTCATGAGTCATCAACATGGATGTGATGGTATGACATGGCATGTAGAATACATATGGAAAAGCAGGACAAAAATAATGGGAGTAGCCATCAAAGAACAATGCTGGTCTTATTACCCAATCTTGTTGATGGTCTACTAAGTATGTGCTATCATGTCAGGGTCAATGTTTTGTAAGCAGATAATTTCCTTCAGGAGGATCTGTGTCTCGGCTCTTCTTTTAGCAATGCCAATGTTGTACTTGTCACCATGGTAGTTACCATATCCCTCCAACTTGCTGCTGGTTGTCTAAAATCCCAGCCTTAGTTAGAACCTTTTCCCTTTACAAGCAGGTTTAGGGTGAGGAGAAATTTTCCTAGTTTTTATTTCAAAGCTATGCCATCCACCCAACCGCAATGGCTGAGCGTAGGTATCTATGAAACAGAAAAGTAGCCCTTGCAGAAATCAAGGAAAGCAATATGATAGCTTAAGCAGTGGTTAGCGGTATCCAGAGAAGGCCTGGAGATAAACTGTGTGTCAATGTTCCAACCAAACTCAGCACTCGGAGACAATGTCCATCCAAGTAAGAATTATTAGGTCATATTGGCACATCTGGGAAAAACTTGAATCTGAATTCACACATTTTCCCCATGCTATATTATAGCTATATTAATTCTGAACTCCTGCCAAGTTCCAGGGATTCTACCTTGAGCTCTGGTGAAAGAATGTTGTGGCTATCCTCACTATACTTTTGTTCCCAGAGGTGCTCATCCCCCCAGTGACAGCCCTAAATCTGAATTAAGATGGATCCAGGGCTAACACTGTGTTTGTCATTAGCATACTAAAAATACACCCTGAGGTGGTAGTTATCAACCTAGGTGATAATGTAGAATTAGTTAATGGAGTATTACTTGGTAGCTATCAAGTAATTGGTTGCATTGTCTGAGCTTGTGACTCATGTAGCTTTCTAACTTATCAGAAATTCTTTAAAAGTGTGGGAAGAACTTCAGGATGAAAATTTCCTCTCTTACCAAAGGAGGCAAATGATCCAAAGCCCCTAAAATGCAGGAGCAATTTTTTTTCAAGTATTAAGGCCATATGTTGCTTTTCTGTGGAGAGCTAAGGGCTGGGACCAAGTGTACAATAGACTTTGATACAGCCAAATAAATATCAATGGTGTAGATGCTTTCCAGGCATGTATTAAATCCTCTGGTTGCATTAAAAATTACTAATATATACAAATATTTGGAGGTCTTTGGGTGGAGGACAAATGTCAGAGTTTGAGAAGCTCCTGCTGAGTTGAGGCTGGGTTTTTTGTTTGTTTCAAATATTGCTCATTAAAATTTCTGGGTCAAATGAGAATAAAGAAATAGATAAGTAAACAATAAAACAGGTTAACTCCATTCTTTTAAAATTGATTTTTAACCACTTTTCTCTCCATTTAAATTCTTTGTTTCACCCACTGCAGCAAATCTCTTTTTGTGTGTCATTATCGACTCCAACCATGGACGTATCTTTACATCTCAGTGGAGTCTTCAGCTCTTCTTATTTTGCTTTTTCATTTTCTTTTCTCTGTTTATTCATGATGATCTCTCCCTCCCTCCCTCCCTCCCTCCCTCTCTCTTAATATTTGAGATTCATGTTCCTTTTTCACTAGTTTCCTTTCTTTGTTTTGCAATTCCACTTTTTCTCCAGTCACAGACAAGATGCCCTCTGTCCTCTCTTCCAACACAAGGCAGTAGCACAGCCGACCAGATGTTCCATTTTGAGGTCATTGTGAAGCTGATGCGTTTTGCAGAGGGGAAGAATTGGGGCAGCAAAAGCCCCCTGCCCACCTCATCAAGGGGCCATGCATTGTTTCCAGCTGTCTCCTCTGATAGTTTCCCCATTGGAAGAGGCACCAGAGAGACCACCTGGGAGCTTCTCTTGACTGCTTGGAGCAGCTGCAGCTGCCTTTGCCAAGCATAAAATAAAGGCCTGAGCATGGAAAAAGTTTCAGTCAGAGCATCCCTTACTTCCCATCAAAAGATTCACAGAAGTGAGAAACCGTATAATCCATAGAAGGGAGAAGGGTTTCATCTGAATTCCACATAAGGATCAACTCAGGATCCAGTTGATTCTATTCATCCATACTTCATCTTGAAAAACTTTCTCTGAGTCTTGAACTTGGCAAAGACAAGAAGTGTATTCTTAAGATAGTCAAGAATGCCAGCAAGGACTGTGATGTTGATGCTGTTATACATCTTGGTACAAATGATCTATCCCAGACGGATATACTTTCTGTTCAGAAAGACTTCCAGAGCTTGGGGTATGAACTTAGTAATATGGGCTGTAGGCTTATCTTTTCAGAGGTTCTATTTTGTTTTATTTTATTTTATTATTTTATTTATCACAGATTTCCTGGATAAACATTTAAACTGAACAGCGGGGACAGAGAATTAATGGATTCAGAACATTTCTGTCCCCAGCAACCTAAAACTAATAAGGATACTAGTGCATGCAAAATAGATGTTTGTGCAGGTAAGATTACCAACCTTGATGCCAACCAAAACCAAGCATTTAATAGTGAGCGCCATACCATGTGCACTAATCAAACAGGTGGCAAGAAAGTAGGGGCAGGCAGGCACAACCCAGGTTATGTAGACAGTAAACACAGTGTCAGACATAAAGATCTCAAGTGCCTATATACAAATGCACAAAGTAGTTGGAATAACAGAAACTTGGTTGGATGAAACCCATGACTGGAACATACTGGTAGAAGGATACAAACTATTCAAAACAACCAGACCCCATAAAAGAGGAGGTGGAGTTGCACTGTATGTAAAGGACCACTATATTGCTACAGAAATGCATGAAACGAAAGATGAAAACCTCCTAGAATGCATATGGGTCAATATAAAAGAAAAAAAGAATGACATGGCCATAGGTGTATGTTATGTCTCCCCATTAAACGCAGGAGGGCAAAACGAAACAAGCAGTTCACAAACCAAAAAGCAAACTCTCCCAAAAGGACTGTGGAAGGGTTTTCAGTCCTTAGCAATAAATCCAAACTCTGTCCGGCAAACCTGACGTGGCTATAAATCCCAAAGCCTCAAAGAGTTCTCTCCGTGTGTTCACTCACATAAATCACTTTGCTTCTGGCAAAGCTCGCCAGCCAAGCCTTTTCCTTTTATCCTCTATGAGGGCGTGTTAATCTCCTTAATTAGTCACTGGCTCTATGCCTCCTTCCTAATTGAGATTGACGCCTCATCTTACATCTGTTTCTCACATCTAACCAGGTTCTTTCCAAAGACTCCTCCCCACTAGAAAACTCTCGCAAGTGTTCCTGGTTAGCTATTCCCAGCTGTTGCTCAGCCAGAGGAGAAGAATCAGAGGAGGTCGAAGGTCCTGACAGCTCTATTAAATCAGGTTCGTCTCTCCTAGTTAAATCCATTTCCTCATCCTGACTACAATCCAAATCGCTCAACAGTGCTGGCTCATAATTTACTGCCATTTCCTCTTTGCTTGAGCTCACATCTGCCAACGGAACAGATTCCAACTCCAGAGTCACAACAGGTGTATATTATAGGCCACCCAATCAAGCAGAAAATATAGATGTCCTTTTTGCCAGCCAACTAATAAACATATGCAGGAAACACACAACAATAGTAATGGGAGACTTCAATTATCCTGATATCAATTGGAAAACTAATTCTGCACCAAGTGAGAAATCAAATAAGTTCCTAACCAACCTAGCTGACAACTTTGTTGTCCAAATGGTAGAGGGTGAAACTAGAGGGACAGTCATACTGGACTTAATTCCTACAAACAGAGATAAAGTGACAGAGGGAGTTGAAACTGCAGGAACCTTGGGTGAGAGTGACCATGTCATACTAGAATTCAACATAATACAAACACAGGCAACAGAGCATAATGACACCAGAGTCTTGGATTTTAGAAGAGCTGATTTCAATAAACTCAGAACTTGGGAAAGATTCCATGGATGAAAATCCTAAAGGGGAAAACAACTCAAGAATCTTGGGAAACTCTAAAAAGTATGATCATAGAAGCCCAGACCAGCACAATACCACTGAGAAAGAAAAACAAGAAATCCAAGAAGAAACCAGCATGGCTGCACAAAGATCTCTCTGGCAAATTGAAAGAAAAAAAGAACAAGTACAAAAAATGGAAAGGACATACAACTAAGGCAGAATATCAGCAGATAGCCAGAATCTGCAAAGATGAAGTCAGGATAGCAAAGGCTCAGAAGGAACAAAGACTTGCAACAAAAGTCAAAGATAATTAAAAAAGTTTATTCCAACATATAAATAAAAAGAAAAAAATCAAGGAAACAGTTGGTCCACTAAAAAGAGAAAAGATGGCAAGGAAGTAACAGGCAACAAGATAAAGCAGAACTGCTTAAAGTCATTCTTTGCATACATCTTCACACAAAAAGAAACTATAGCTCAACCCACCAAAAACATAACTGTAAAAGACAGACCAGAAATAAAAGTTGAAACAAGCAAAAAAAAAATAGTAAGAGAACACCTTTCTGATCTTGATGAAAACAAATCACCAGGACCTGATGGATTACATCCCAAAGTTTTAAAGGAGCTGGCAGAGGTCATCTCAGAACCACTGTGCCATATCTTTCAAAAATCCTGGAGCACCGGGAAACTACCAGAGGACTGGAAAAGAGCTGATGTGGTTCCGATCTGCAAAAAGGGGGAAAAAAAACAGACCCAGGAAACTATAATCAATCAGTCTAACATCAATACCTGGGAAGATACTGGAAAAGATAATAAAAAAATAGATCTGCCAACATCTAGAAACAAGTAAAGTAATAACTAGCAGTCAGCACGGGTTTGTTAAAAACAGATCATGCCAAACCATTCTTATTTCATTCTTCAACACAGTGACTAAATTAGTAGACCAGCAAAATACTGTGGACATAATATATTTAGATTTCGGCAAGGCATTCAACAAAGTAGACCGCAACCTACTTCTTAGTAAGCTAGAAAAAAGTGGGATAGCACCACCACTAGATGGCCTTGCAACTGGCTGGCAAACCATACTCAATGAGTAGTCCTTAATGGGTCTAAGTCTACATAGAGAGAATGTGGTGGTCTGACATTTGAAATGAGACGCAGGGAAAACGTCTGAGCTTATGCCAGCCCCGAGTAGACCCAGGTACCAGCTTTTATTGAGAACAAAATGCATATACAGAAAACAAGTGACCTCAACAGGATGTTATTTCCACAGGATATATAGGATGAGAATAAACAGGATGAGAATATACATCTGCGGAAATTCCCATGGGAATGGCTCAGCTATTCCCATGGGAATGGCTCAGCTATATACTATGACCTTTTACCGACATATCTGGTCCTCTAAGCTTCGCAGGTCCTAACAGGACAAAAACACCCATAGCAGGCGGAAATGCCCCCCACCAGGGGCATTTTTTAGTCCCTAGATCTATGCAAAGCTATACAAGGACCCACAGAATAAAATATATTACCACATTCCCTCCTTTTTTATTTATTCAAAGATAGGGGGTGTTTTAGTGGCATAATACACAGTTCCTTCGCGACTTTCGCGACTTGGTCCCATACGTTGAAAAGCTGAGGTACACATTTGAAATAGATTAGGAATACATTGAATACAGCAACATAACATAATAAGTATAATAACAATTGTCACAACTAATTGAAGCAATAAACGTAACCATGAGCTGTCAGGAAGCCAATCCCATAGCAAAGCCCAAGGTGACTTATCAAAGCCATCTTTTCCTGCTTCGTGCTCAGCTATGCGGTCTTCCATATCATGAACAGTTTTTGTAATGTTAGGCTCATAATTATGTATGAAAATACAACAATGTGAATGAATTAAGGCACAAACTCCTCCTTTAGCAGCTAATATTATGTCTAAAGCATAACGATTTTGTAAAGTAATTTGGCGAATTTCAGACACTTCTTCATTTAACATCTTAATGCTCTTAACAGTATTATTAAACATAGCAACAGTGAAATTATTTAAAATATGCAGATCCCGATAGTTCATAGCCACCCCCAAAGGTGGTAATGCCGCCCTGGAAAGTTGAGTTAACCACCACCCTCCCGTGGTGAGACCCGAATCCACCTCCCTCCTGTTACGAATCCGGGCCTTGGGCAGTTGGTCTAACTTATATATTACTGGGATGACATGCCCAATCGTACACACCCCAGACCAATCCTTTGGCCATTGTTGATAGGCAGTATCCCCACATAGCAACCATAACCCATCCGGAAGAGGAAAGTATTTTAAATGCTTATGATAGATATTATTGGAGGCCTGACTTTCCCAACCCCACATTAGCCACATCCAAGTACAGAGAACATATGCCCCGTGACCAATGTCAGGCCTCTTAGTGGTTGTCCGATTTACACAACAGTCATGGGAAACTTTCAAAGCCTTGGATAACGTAGAAGATGTCCGATTTATGCAGTTGCTCTTACTAGTAATGCTTTTTACACATCTCATACATCCTCCTTCCAAAGGAATCACCTTCTTACAGAGCGTAGTATTTCCTAGCAAAATAGATTGAGTCCCTACAGGGGGGCGGTAATAACAAACCGATGCTTTGGTAGTGAAAGTTACCTTTGTTGTGAACAATGTTTGATTCCACTTTTCGGGGTCTGGACCCCAGTAAAGCCAATGTTTAAAATCATTATAATCAAAATTAGCACTGGTTCGCTCATTCAAAGGAACACCATGTAACAAAACTCCACCTTTCCCAGACCCAGGCACATGCATACAAAGCCAACAATTAGTTACATTTAAACCCTTAGCTGCCATCCGAATGTCCTTGATGTAGGAATTTTCTTTCCATAAATTATCACCAAGGTCTCTAGTTTTTGAGATAATAGCAGTTCTCCGCCTCCGTATTAGAGTCCGTGGAGGCATAAGACGAATGGAAAGAGAGTCTGTGTAAGGTAACTTAGGTAACTCCAATTGACATCTATATTGTCCATAGTCTGAAACAGAAACATTAAACAGAATCAGAGTTGTAGCACAGGCTGAAGATATAATATCCTTATCAGGTCCCGAATAAAGAATGTCTTGACCCTTATGCCAGGACCAATATGCTGGAAAAATCAAAGGATGCCGCTGTTTGCAGATCAATTTAGTCTGATTCCCCAGAGGAACCTGCTGCAAACAAGTTGATAACCTCAGATAAGCAGTCATCTTTTCCCAGCCTTCACAGCGCCACGCCTGGACTGCCGGCATCAAGAGAATCAGGAACCACGGAAACGCCATCCTGAGAATCAGGAACCTCCTTCACTGGCACCTGCGAAGGCGCCTGAGAATGATCAGGCCGAATACATCGACCAGGAACCCAACGAATTTGACCAAGATGTTCTACTGCTGCATAACCACGTCCCCACGTAATCAGCTCAGCGGGAACCCATGCCGGATCCGGAAGGAATCGCACCAACACTCGAGGCCTCACTGCATCTGTAGAAGGAGAAGAAAAATGCCTGCTGGCCGCACTCGCAGGGGGGTTACCAGACAAATTTAAAAAATTTAAAGTATACAAAGCAAGATTTAAATGATCTTGAATTGCCGGAAGCCCCAGGAGCTTCCCTCCTTTTTTATTTAATTTAGCTAACATGTTCTTGAGCGTGCCATTATAACGCTCTACAATAGCCTGTCCTGTGGAATTGTATGGAATCCCAAATTTATGTTCCACGGACCACTGTTTGCAAAACTGATCAAAGACTGTGCTCCGATAAGCCGCACCATTGTCTGTTTTTAAAGTTTGAGGCGTACCAGCAACTGAAAATGTCTTAATGCAATGATTGATGACATGTTTAACCGCTTCACCTCTTTGAGGAGTAGCCATTAGAAATCCTGAATAAGTATCCACAGTCACATGTATATACTTCCAAGGTGCAAATGATGGATACTGAGTAACATCCATTTGCCAAATCATTGAAGGTTTCAACCCCCTGGGGTTGACTCCCATAGGAATAGCCGTGCCTTGCTTTGAACAAGTTGGACATTGTTGAATTATGGCAGCAGCTTCTGCAGCAGTAAGCTTAAATTGATGTGCCAACGCTTTAGCATTTTGATGAAAATAACTATGGCTGTCCCATGGCTGGACAGGGAGAACTGAAGTTACAGCACTGTCAGCTTTGGCATTGCCTTGTGATAAAATTCCAGGTAAATTACTATGGCTACGAATATGGGCAACAAAACACACATTCACACGCTGCTCCAAACATCCTTGCAACAACAAAAGCAAACGTAGAATATTGGGTGATATTCCAGGAGACAAATAAGAACCTGCTACAAAGGGTAACAAATTATATACATACAAGGAATCCACTATTAGATTAAAATCCTGATTTTGAAAATTTTGAAAAGCCAAAACTACAGCAGCAAGTTCTGCCTGCTGGGCAGACTTCTGCTCTGATGTCACTTTTGTATGCCAAATTCCAAATTTATCTTTCCAAACACAAGCACCAAAAAAAATTTCTCCATCAGTAAAAACTTTAGGAGCATCTGATATACTGATTTAGGTCACACTCTGTCCCATTGATCTCTTTTTTTGCTGACTTTGACCCCCTCCAGGAGCCCAACATTGTGCTTTAAAATGTCCAGGCTTCCCACAATTGAAAAAGGTTTCTTTATTATTTCCTGCCTGCAGAGCCAGAGCTAAAGTTTCCATGTTAAAAGTCTGACTCCCCACCTTTCTACATGCGTTTATCAAATCTGCGATCTCTCGCTCTCCGCTCGCGATAAGCGGATTCAGAATCTTCCTGCAATCTGCGTTTGCCTGTTCTACTGCTAACTTCAAAAGCAATTCATTTCGGGCAAATTGATTGTCAATTTGCCTTTCAATAGCCAATTTCAATCTGCTAATGAAATTTTCATAGGGTTCATTGTTCCCTTGTTTGATGTTAGTAAAAGTCTTCTCACCACCTTCGCCATCAGGGAGAACCCCTATGGCTTGTAAAATTAACTGTGGGAGAAGAACGAACCCCTCTTCTGGCATTCCATCTCTTTGTTGTTCCACTGTTGTGAAATTACCAGCTCCATAAAGCTGATCTGCGGTAACATTTGCTGTTCCCCTTTGAACTGCCAGCTGCCTCCATTTCTGATCTAATACCAAAAATTGAGCTGGGGTTAGAATCATATTTAACAGAGCTTTCCAGTCAGCTGGAATCATTTTATTTCCATAACCAACTGCTTCTAGCAATGCCTGAGCAAATGGCGATCTAACACCGTATTCTTTCACTGCTTGCTTAATTTCCTTTAAGACACTGAGAGGCAGAGGCTTCCATACTCTCTGTGGATTTAAAGCAGCATCTATACCAATTTCTACTGGATTAAGTTGAATCTCCACTCCAAATTCTACCAAATCATCTCCTGATAATTCCCCTCTATTTGTTGCTTCCTGAATAGCTGCAGTAACTGCATCTACTTGAACTCTTAAAGGCAAACTCTTCTCTTCTGACAAAGTATTTTCAGTGCCTGACAGTCCTCTGGATTTATCTGGAGGTGCTGTCGGTGGCAATATACGTACCGCATGGTAAGGCGGCAAACCTTCTTCAGGGGGTGCTAGGAGCGGTTGTTCATGAGTAGCTAATGCATCCATAACCACCCTCCAAGTTAACAAAATTGAAGAAGGGGCACGAGGCTCCTCGTGCAAAAATTTCCCTATCTTTCTCCAGGACTCTACTTTAATACTACCTCCCTCTGGATAACACGGAATATGTTTCCAAACATACTGTAATAAGTCCTCAATTTCTTTCTTTCCTACTGCATGTCCTCTACTATGAACTCCAAACTTAAACCTATTCCCAGTGATTTCTCTCATTTCCCTAATGTGCCCTGTCTGAGCCTTCGAGAAATCTCCTCCCATACTTACGAAAAGAATCTATCTCCGTCCAGCGAAGAAGATGAGGGCCCAGTCGACGTCCGCGACGATGAGTATAGGATGCGGGAAACGTATAGCCTTCCAAAGCTATCACGTCGGGGTCACCACTTGTGGTGGTCTGACATTTGAAATGAGACGCAGGGAAAACGTCTGAGCTTATGCCAGCCCCGAGTAGACCCAGGTACCAGCTTTTATTGAGAACAAAATGCATATACAGAAAACAAGTGACCTCAACAGGATGTTATTTCCACAGGATATATAGGATGAGAATAAACAGGATGAGAATATACATCTGCGGAAATTCCCATGGGAATGGCTCAGCTATTCCCATGGGAATGGCTCAGCTATATACTATGACCTTTCACCGACATATCTGGTCCTCTAAGCTTCGCAGGTCCTAACAGGACAAAAACACCCATAGCAGGCGGAAATGCCCCCCCCACCAGGGGCATTTTTTAGTCCCTAGATCTATGCAAAGCTATACAAGGACCCACAGAATAAAATATATTACCACAGAGAAGTAAGCAGTGGGGTGCCACAAGGTTCTGTCTTAGGCCCAGTACTCTTCAATATCTTCATTAATGACTTAGATGAGGGAATAGAAGGGGAACTTACCAAATCTGCAGATGATACTAAGCTGGCAGGAATAGCTAACACCCAAGAAGATAGGCTCAAGATCCAGATGGATCTTGGCAGACTAAAACACTGGGCCATATCTAATAAAATGAAATTCAATGTAGAGAAAAGTAAACTCTTAGACTTAGGCAAGAAAAACCAAAAGTACACATATAGACTGGGTGAAACCAGGTTCAGTAGCAGTAACTGTGAGAGGGATCTTGGAATCTTAGTTGACAACCAGCTAAATATGAGCCAGCAGTGTGCAGCAGCAGCCAAAAAAGCTAATACAATCCTAAGTTGTATTAACAGAGGGATACAATCAAGATCAAGGGAAGTACTAATGCCACTCTATAAAACCTTAGTAAGACCACACCTAGAGTACTGCATCCAGTTTTGTTCACCACGTTATAAAAAAGATGTAGAGACTCTAGAAAAAGTGCAGAGAAGAGCAACCAGGATGATTAAGGGACTAGAGGCCAAAACATACAACGAACGGTTGCAGGAACTGGGTATGGCTAGTCTAGTGAAGAGAAGGACCAGGGGAGACTTGATAGCAGTCTTCCAATATTTGAGGGGCTGCCACAGAGAGGAAGGGGTCAGTCTATTTTCTAAAGCTCCTGTAGGTCAGACAAGGAATAATGGATGGAAACTGAACAAGAAGAGATTTAACCTGGAAATAAGGAGAAACTTTCTGACAGTGAGAACAATCAACCAATAGAACAGCTTCCCCTGTTGAGGTTGTGGGAGCGTCATCAGTTGAGACTTTCAAGAAGAGATTGGACTGCTATTTGTCAGAAGTGGTGCAGAGTCTCCCATTTGGCCGGGGAGTCAAATTAGATGACCTACAAGGTCCCTTCCAACTCTGATTATCTGTCTGTCGGCAGACCCCACTTTGGCTTAGAAGAAGCAACCACATCAACTATTAATGTCCATTCTGCCTGTATACTAATTTTACTTTTTGGCTCAAATGTCTATACTGTGTCTCTTGTGCCATGTACTTGAGAGGACAAATGGATATGTATGAAAGATAATGTACAAGAAACTCAAAACAGGCCAAGGGACCTCAGAGGTTTTCTAGCGCAACCCCCTACTCAAAACGGAAGTCCTTATACTGGTCAAAAGGTTTTCCAGTCTTTCTGTGTGTCCCTGTATGTATGAGGGGAAAGTAAGTATTGTAAATG
This sequence comes from Pseudonaja textilis, assembly GCF_049901715.1. Lineage (NCBI taxonomy): Eukaryota > Metazoa > Chordata > Lepidosauria > Squamata > Elapidae > Pseudonaja > Pseudonaja textilis. The sequence goes on from NC_141991.1 coordinate 3,941,406, forward strand.
AACTACAAGACCTAACTAAGTGTTAATTTTAAAATGCTCTGTTATGTCTTTGGGACTGGTTGGAGTCCCCAACCAGGTCCGCTGTTTGAGCGGGAGCACCAGCCGCTCCCATTGGCTGGCACCGTTTGACAGCCGGCTATAAAAGGTGGCTGTCGAGCAGTGCCAGCCCCGTTGCCGCCAGCTAACCTGCCTAGTTAGGAGGCAGACGCGGCAACCCTTTATTCATTGCAATAAAGCCTTTTACGTTTCACTCTGGCTCAGCCTCGTTCCTCCGCCACTCCACAACACTGGTGACGAGGGCGGGATGCGATCGAAGGCTGCCAGACGTGCAATTCAGAGGAGCTGTGGTCACTGAGAGCGAAGCCACGGGCACTGAAGCCGCAGCCGCCGATGCTCACAAAGAGCGCGAAATTCAAAGAAGCCTCTGTAGCTTTTGAGCTGTAGTCACTAAGAGCAAAGCCACGGGCGTTGAAGCCGCAGCCGCCGGCGCTCACAAAGGGCGCGAAATTCAAAAAGCCTCTGTAGCCGGAGAGACAGACACCGCCTGATAAGCGCAGCCGCAAGCGCTCTTCTAAGAGCGCAAATTTTGAATCACAACTGAAGGGGACAAACCCTGCCGCTTCAAAAAATGAATGCCAATCCGATATTCCCACCATTCAAGCCATCCGAAGAAACGTGGGACTCATACAAAAACCGTTTCAGCTATTTCCTCGATGCCATCGGTTTAGCAGATGCTGCTGAACACAGGAAAAAATCCTACTTCCTCAGCTACTGTGGGGCTGCGGTTTTTGACACTAGTCGCCCTTCGCGCTATCAGGAGCATACCTTGGGATGAACTCCAAGAGATCCTCTCCAACCACTACTCACCTAAACCATCCCAGATAGCCAGGAGATATGCTTTCAGAACTAGAAGGCAGGCTGAGGGAGAGTCAATTAATGAATATATGGCAGCTCTGAGGACAGCTGCCTTACAGTGTGGTTTCAGAGACTACCTAGAAGACATGTTATTAGACCAGATCGTCTGTGGGGTTAGAGACCTTAGACTTCAAAGACGTTTGCTAGCAAAAAAGAACTTAAACCTAGCTTTAGCTGTGGAGGAAGCCCAAGCTGCTGAGCTCTCTGCCCAATCAGCAGCTGAAATTCAAGGAACTCCTTTAAAACCCAGCAGTTCCACTATTCATTCAGAGGAAGTTTCCCTTGAAGAAGACCCCATAGACTCAACAGACATTAACCGCCTTAAGCAACAAAAGCCTTCACAGGTAGGAGCAGGGCAGAGAAACAACTTCGCCCCCAAGCAACCTCCCATTTGCCTAGCTTGCGGGGGCTCCCACTCTAGGGCATCCTGCAGGTTTAAGAACGCCATCTGTCTGAATTGTCAAAAGAAAGGCCACCTCGCTAGAATGTGCCAAGCAGGGCGAACCTTTCCTCAAAGACCACCACCACCTACTAATTTCCAAAGGCGAGTGGAGGACTGCTATACCTGCTACCACGCTAACCAAACTTCCCAGACTCCTAATAAAATCAGTATTTCTGTTTCTTTAGAAGGTAAACCCTGCAGGATGGAGGTAGACACAGGATCTGCGCTTTCAATCATCTCCTGGGAAACCCTAAAGAAAATCCAGCCCAGACTGTCTAATAAGCAACTACAGAGATGCCACCTGACTCTGCGGGACTACCAGGGCAAGAACATCCCTGTCCTCGGGAAAGGCAAGTTTTTAGTTCAATTCCAAGCCTTTAAAGGCCATTTGCCTTTGGTGGTTGTTAATGGTGCCCTCCCCAGTCTGTTGGGGCTAGATTGGTTCCCCTCCCTCGGCCTTAGTGTAACTGGGATCCATGCTGTCTCAACTTCTGACGTAGACGCCCTATTCTCAGATTACTCTGATGTTTTTAGCAGCGAGCTGGGCTGTTATTCTGGCACCCCCATCTCCTTCTCTGTGGACCCCCAGGCAATTCCTCTTCACCTTAAGCCACGCAGAGTGCCTTTCGCCATCCGTCCCAAGTTAGATTTAGAATTAGATAAGTTACTAAAGCAAGGGGTGTTAGAACCAACTGACTTTGCCAAATGGGAGACCCCCATAGTCACCCCACTCAAGAAAGATGGCAGTTTAAGAATCTGCGCAGACTATAAAACCACCCTCAACCGTTATCTGCAGGTCAGTGCCTACCCGGTCCCTGTTATTCAACACCTGTTACACACCTTCGAACCCGGCACCATTTTTGCCAAATTAGACATGTCCCAGGCATACCAACAGTTCCCTGTTGATGATCAGACAGCTGAATTACAAACCATAGTCACACATAGAGGGGCATTCAAGTGCAAACGCCTACAATTCGGTGTGAGTGTAGCCCCGGGTATATTCCAATCACTCATGGAAAGGATTCTCCAAGGTCTCCCAGGGGTTGTCCCTTATTTCAATGACATCTTAGTCTCAGCAGTTGACAGACCTCAGCTCATACAAAGGGTCAGAGCAGTCCTAGAGAAGTTTAGGCAGCATGGCCTCAAACTTAAAAGGGAGAAGTGCGCCATCGCCACTAGGCAAGTGGACTTTCTGGGATATAGGATAGATGCCTCTGGCATTCACCCAATCGAATCCAAAGTAAAGGCTATCCATGAGGCACCTACACCAACTAACAAGATGGAGCTCCAAGCCTTTCTGGGGCTACTAAACTTTTACGCTTCATTTCTCCCGCACAAAGCATCTATTGCTGAACCCTTACACAGACTGTTAGACAAAGAATCCCCCTGGCATTGGGGACCCAAAGAAGCCCATGCCTTCAGTCAAGTCCTTATTCACATCTGATGCAGTTTTAATCCAATATGATCAACGACTTCCCCTGGTCCCAGCTGCTGATGCATCCCCCTTTGGGATTGGGGCTGTTCTGAGCCACAGGCTTCCCAACGGTTCCAAGGCACCAATTGCTTTCTTCTCTAGGACCTTCTCTACTGCAGAAAGGAACTACAGCCAAATAGATAAGGAGGCCTTGGCTGCAGTAGCTGCAGTAAAAAAATTTCATGAATTTTTGTTTGGGCACCATTTTGAACTTATAACTGACCATAAACCACTCCTGGGGCTGTTATCAGGGGATAAGCAAACCCCGCAGGTACTATCACCTAGAATGACCAGGTGGACTTTGTTCCTGGCCGCTTATTCATTCAAGTTGGTGCATCGCCCTGGCAAAAACTTGAGTCACGCCGATGCCCTTAGTCGCTGCCCCCTACCAGTCCCAGTCGAAGATCCAGCACCTGTTCATGCCATTTTCGAAGTTAATGAACTTAAATTGCCGGTTACAGCCGAGGACATTGCTCCGCACTCAAAAAAAGACAGAATAATTGCCCAAGTTATGGACTGGGTGGGAAGGGGGTGGCCGGAAACGCAATACACTGCTGACTTTGCTCCTTTCAAAACCCGTAAGCAGGAATTGTCGAAACTACAAGGATGTCTGTTGTGGGGGACAAGGGTAGTCATCCCAGCCACTCTTCGTGTACCCATCCTGAAGGTACTTCACGAGGGCCACCCGGGCATTGTAAGGATGAAGGCTCTGGCCCGCAGCTACGTTTGGTGGCCCGGCATGGATGCCCAAATCGCCAGCTGGGTAAGCTCATGCCAACCTTGCCAAGAAACCAGGGCTGCCCCACCAGCAGCTACGCCTACCAAGTGGGAGAGTGCTAGTGGTCCTTGGTCTCGCCTGCACATCGACCTGGCTGGACCAGTACATGGCAGGACCTTCTTGGTTGTAGTAGACTCTTATTCCAAATGGATAGACTTGGCCCTACTACCCTCAACAACCACCCAAGCAATTGTTAAGGCTCTGACCCGCTTCTTCATTACCCATGGGCTCCCTGACACGCTGGTGTCTGACAGTGGCCCCCAGTTCACGTCGTGTGAGTTTAGCATGTACGTTGCCAACTTGGGCATCAGACACATCCTTACAGCCCCCTTTCACCCCGCTAGCAATGGGATGGCTGAGAGGGCAGTCAGGTCAGCAAAAGAGGCACTTGCCAGGTTTGGCCAGGAAAACTGGCACTCCAAACTGTCACGTTACCTCCTGAGCCAACATACGACGCCATGCACCGCTACAAATAAATCCCCTGCTGAGCTCTTGATGGGGAGACGCCTTAGGACCACCCTGGACAGGTTGCACCCCCACTACTGCCCAGACACCCCTTTAGGATCTGACAGTTTGGTCAGGGACTTTGCCCTGCATGACCTGGTGTACGCCAGGAATTATGCAGGGGATCCTCTGTGGGTACCAGGTCAAGTTGTGTCAGTCACAGGTCCTAGATCCTACAGGGTCCTCCTGGAAGATGGACGCCTGTGGCATAGACACGTGGACCAGCTCAGAAGGCGATGGAGAAGCACAACTGATACCAACCCAGCCCAACCTCCTAACACCCAGGACTCCCTGCTGGTACCAGCCTACCCAGACGGAAGCTCCCTGCAGGACCCGATCTACCCCATCAACCAAGAGAGTTTGCTCGCGGCTCGCAGCCAATGACGGCTCTTTGAATTTCCCACCGTCCGGATGGACCAATCAAAAGGGAGTATTCAAATATTCAAATATACAACAAGTACCATTTTATAAAACCTGAATAAGACCACACCTGAAATATTGCATCTGGTTTTGGTCCTAACATTACAAAAGAGACCTTGGAATAAGTGCAGAGAAGAGCAACTACGATGATTAAAGAGGCCTGGAGAGTAAAACATTTGAGAAATGGTTACAGGACTTGGGTTTGGCTATTCTAGAGAAAATAAGAATTAGGGGTGACATGATAACAGTATTTCCGTATTTGAGGGGCTATCACAAAACAGAAGGGGTCAACTTATTCTCCAAAGCACTGAAGGCAAGAAGAGAAGCAATGGATGGAAACTAATCAAGGAGAGAAGCAATCTGGAATTAAGGAGAAACTTCCTAACAATGAGGACAATTAATCAGTGGGAAAAACTTCCCTCCAGAAATTGTGGGTGCTCCATCACTGGAGGTTTTTACGAAGAGACTGACAGTCACTTGTCTGAAATGGTACTATAGGGTCTTCCGCTGGAGCAGCAGGTTGGATTAGAAGACCTTCCTTCCAGTTCTATTGTATTCTAGAGTTCTAGAATGGGAATGGGACTTCCCCGAGGAGTTCTTTAAGAATAGAGTAGAATAGAGTAGGGTAGGGTAGGGTAGGGTAGGGTAGAGTAGAATAGAATAGAATAGAATAGAATAGAATAGAATAGAATAGAATAGAATAGAATAGAATAGAATAGAATAGAATTCTTTATTGGCCAAGTGTGATTGGGCACACAAGGAATTTGTCTTGGTGCAAATGCTCTCAATATACATAAAAAAAGATACATTCATCAAAAGTCAAGAATCATATGGTACAACACTTAGTAATAGTCATAGGGAACAAGAAGCAATCAAATCAGAAGAGAAGAGATCAGAGCAGAATATAGAACAGAACAGAATACAGAATAGAAATAGAATGAAATAGAAATAGAGTAGAAATACAATGTAGGAATAAGAATAGAATAGAATAGAATAGAATAGAATAGAATAGAATAGAATAGAATAGAATAGAATAGAATAGAATAGAATAGAATAGATTTTTTTATTGGCCAAGTGTAATTGGACACACGAGGAAGTTGTCTTGGTGCAAATGCTCTCAGTGTACATAAAAGAAAAGATATAAGCCAATTCAGATGAGCTTGTAAGAAACAAGAAAATGAGGAGATTGGACAGCCTTCTTCCTCCTTCCCCCCACTGAAAAAGCTCCCTTTGCCCTTCCAGCTTTATTCTGATTCAATCCCTCGTGTATGAGAAAGGAACATTGGGTGGTTCCCTTTTTGTCCACTGGAGGGTGAAAGTTTCTGCTAGGCTTCCAGAGGAGGCTGCAAAGAGGAGACCTTGCCATTCTAGAACACATAACTCGCTCTCCTTAACTCTTGGAGCTCTGCCGACAGGGGAAAAGGCTGCAGGAGAGACTTGCAGGGGAGAGATCCAGACGTGAGGCCGGGTAGGGGCTCTTCCCAGGCAAAGGGAAGCTGAGGAGGGAGAGAGATACATGCCCAGCCCTCCTCCTTGTTCAATCCCGTGTGTATGATGGAGGAAGCCACCAGGCGCTCAAAAATTCAACCTTGGGACTCCAGGAGCCTCCAATACCAGGAGGCTGAGGGTCCTCATGGGCTTTGCAGCCAACTCCACAACTTTTGTAGGCGATGGCTGAGTCCAGAAAAGCACACCAAAGCCCAGATGCTGGACCTGGTTGTTCTGGAGCAGCTCCTGTTCCTTCTGCCCCCAGAGATGGAGAGTTGGGTGCGGGAATGTGGAGCAGAGACCAGCTCCCAGGCAGTGGCCCTGGCAGAAGGCTTCCTCCTGAGCCAGGCGGAGGAGCAGAAGGAGCAGGTTGAGTTGGAGGTGAGGCACTTTATGGAGCTCAAAAGGGAATGGAGAATGTGTTTGAATACTTCACCCCTCCCTCTCAAACTTCTTTAACATTTACAATATGTGGCGATGTCCCACCAATTCTTGTAGGACACTTATTTATTTTATTTATTTGGTTTGTCAATTGCTTACAAGATAATAGGTATAAATAAAAACATAGTTATGAATACATGGATGCATAAAAGAAATAAAAGAAACAATAGGACAGGAATGGTAGGCATGTTGGTGTGCTTATGCACGCCCCCTACAGACCTCTTAGGAAAGGAGTGAGGTCAATAGTAGACAGTCTAAGGTTAAAGTTTTCAGGGTTTGGGGAAGAAACCACGGAGTCAAGTAGAGTATTCCAGACATTGACCACTCTGTGGCTGAAGTCGTATTTTCTGCGGTCAAGTTTGGTGTGGTTAACCTTGACTTTGTATCTATTGTTTGCTCTTGTATTGTTATGGTTGAAGCTGAAGTATTCATTTACAGGTAGGACATTTCAATGTATGATTTTATATACTATACTTAGATCGACCACAAGGGATGGGTATTGAGGTCTTTGAGGTTGAGTTCCGAAATAAGAATACACTTTATTTTGTGTTATGTACATAAATTCTGCTTCTTTTTTCCTTCCTTGTATTGGAAGTGTTGCACTGTGGAGATCAGAGATTGTGAGGGAAAGAAGAATCCATCAAATCCCCTTCAGGAGCTATTTTTCAGGAGGATCCCTTGGGAAGACCCAAGTCAGGACACTGCAGGAGGTAACAGAAGATCCTCTGATTACCCAGAGAGATCACATCTGTCTTATCTTATCTTCTGTAATATACCTCTTCTTATTCTTTTAAATATGCATTTTGAAATTATTTATTCCTTACAGAAATACAAAGAATGAAGTTTTCTGGTTTTTCTGATGGAGCTCAAAGAGTGGTTGAACCTCCAAATCAAGTAAGAAAGGGAAAACTTTTTAGATTTGTATTCTCCCTTCAGGAATTGAAGGAAATGTGCAGAGTGCTGTCTCCTATTTTCCCTCCTTGTTTGGACTGGATTTGCATCTCAATTAGCAGATCAAACATTCTCACTTTGCAAAGGCTGAGAAATGACCTTCACAGAGAATTTTCTCTTCTTTGTTTTCCCCCATTCAGCCAATGGCTCAGACTAATAGATCTACATAAATGATAAAGTGATAGATCAGTTGATCCAGAGTGGGATTTTTTTTTTTTACTGAAAAACACTGAAAGTTCTACAAAATCAATCAACTTGATAAAAAAACCGCCCCAAATATTTCTTCAGTCAAATTTTCAGAATTGCCCATTTTCTCATCTAAAATAAGCACTTGTATAAAGCATAGCCATTTAGTGCATGTCTTTGCTTTGGGAATTGGGGAACAATGGAACAGAACACCAGAGTTGGTAGGGATCTTGGAGGTCTTCTAGTCCAGGGGTCCCCAACCACTGGTCCGTGGACCGGTACCGGTCCGTGGAACAATTTCTACCAGGCCGCCAGTTTGCTGGGCACCGCCAACTTGTTTTAATGAAAAAGTGCTTCCAGTGAGCTTTTCCGGGTAGAAAGCAGCATTTGGGTGCTGAAAGAATCCTCGCGCCTTAATTTCATCGAGGGGGGGGGGCGGCTTCAAACAAAACTAAGGCGCAAGGATTCTTTCAGCATGCATGGCAAGGTGAGCCAAGCGACTGTCCCGAAGCCATTGCGAAGCCCATCGACACAGGTACAAAGGAGGAGCTGAAGGTGGCGGGGACAAGCGGGGGATGGCTGGCTGGCCGGTTGCTCGGCTCACCTTGCCATACGTGCTGATGCTGGTACTGGGCCGCAGATGATTTTGTGATGCCGGTACCGGGCCGAGGCACAAAAAAGGTTGGGGACCAATGTTCTAGTCCAACCCCTTGCTCAGACAGGAAATCCTATAACATTTCAGATAAATAGTTGTCCAATTTCTTCTTAAACACCTCCAGTGTTGGAGCACCCACAATTTCTGGAGGAAAATCATTCCATTGATTAATTGTTCTCATTGTCAGGAAATTTCTATTTTGTTGTAGGTTGGTTCTCTCCTGAGAACATAGAACAGAATAGAATAACAGAGTTGGAAGGGACCTTGGAGGTCTTCTTGTCCAACCCCCTGCCTAAGCAGGAAACCCTACACCACTTCAGAGAAATGGTTAGCCAACATCTTTTTAAAAACTTCCAGTGTTGGAGCATTTACAACTTCTGGAGGCACTGATTAATTGTTCTAATTGTCAGGAAATTTCTCCTTGGTTCTAAGTTGCTTCTCTCCTTCCAACCATTGCTTCTTGTCCTGCCCTCCAGTGCTTTGGAGAATAGCTTAACTCCCTCTTCTTTGTGGAACCCCCTGAGATATTGGAACATTGCTATCATGTCTCCCCTAGTCCTTCTTTTCATTAAACTAGACATACCCAGTTCCTGCAACCATTCTTTATATGTTTTAGCTTCCAATCTCATAATCATCTTTGTTGCTCTTCTCTGCACTCTTTCTAGAGTCTCACCATCTTTTTTACATCGTGGTGACCAAAACTGAACACAGTATTCCAAATGTGGCCTTATCAAGACATTATAAAGTGGATTAACACTCCATGAATAGTTTCCATCCATTGCTTCTTGGAACATATTATCATGTCACCCCCTAATCCTTGTTTTCATTAAACTAGACATACTCACTTCCAACAACCGTTCTATGTTTCAGCATTCAGTCCACTAATAACATTTGTTGTTCTTCTCTGCACTCTTTCTAGAGTCTCAAGATTTTTTTTACATATGGCAACCAAAACTGGATACAATATTCCAAGTGTGGTCTTAACAAGGCATTATAAAGTGGTACTAACACTTCATGTCATCTTGATTTTAAACCCCTCTTAATGCAGCCTATGGTTGTGTTGGTTTTTTGGGGGAACTGTAGCATACTGCTGACTCATGTTTAAGGGATTGTCTACTAGGACTCCAAGATTCTTGTTGCACTTACTACCGTTGAGGCAGGTATCACCTATTCTGTGCCTGTGCATTTGGTTTTTCTTTCCTAAATGTAGAACCTTACATTTCTCACTGTTAATTTCACTTTGTTAGATGGGACCCAATCTGTCAATCCTTCTATATCTCCACCTTATCTTCTGTAGAGTTGGTATTCCTGTCAATTTGGTTTTGACTGCAACTTTGATGAATTCCCCTTCTATTCTCTTGTCTGAATTATTGATGAAGATGAACAGATCTTGTGAATCATCCTATTCTGTTCTTGTTTTCCGTGTTCAGGAGAATCTTGTGTCCTTCGAGGAGGTGGCTGTGTATTTCTCTGAGGAGGAATGGTCTCAGTTGGATTCTGACCAAAAAGAGCTGTATTCGGAAGTCATGCTTGAAAACCATAGGAACGTGGTCTCTCTGGGTAAGAGTTTTCTAGTCCCCAATCAGAGAGTTCAAGACTGTCCTGACAGTTTTTAATTTTAAAAAAAACACTAATCAGATATCATCTCCTGGGAGGAAGAAGGATAGGATCTGACCTTCTCATACTCCAAGAAAGGAAAGTGTCAATGTCTCATTGCTTAGATGCTTTGTGTGCCATTTCTTATCTGTATTTTTCCATTTCTATTTGAACATATCTGTGTAGGCTGAAAAGAACGAGATGTGCTTTTATGTGTCCTCTGGAGGTCATGTGAGAGGAGTGTGTTTTCATTTGTCCTCTGAAACCTCCCCAAATTATGTGAAAACAGACCTTTCATGCTCAGGCCATGGAAGAACATTCTCCCAATCCAATTCATGAACGAAGGCCTCATGCAGTGTGACTCAAGAGCCTCCTAGGGTACAGCTCATCCCCAAATTACATTTCACTAAGCGACCATTCCAAGTTACAACCTAGCCCTCCCCCAAGCCCTGAAATTACAAATGTTACAGCATCGCAGCTGTCATTCACACTTACGAATGACAGCCGACATGCTGCAACAACATTCATCCTGCCTATACTCTCACCCCATCCTTCCAGAACTTACCTTATGATGATATAGGTAGGCATTGGTTCCTTTGCCTGGTTTGGTGCATTTCCAGAAAATAGAAGCCTAAAGTAGTGAGAGATACACGAGATCAGTAACACAAAATCTTATACTACTGATCTCACGTGATCTTATAGTAGTTTAGGCCTCTGTTCTGTGCTAACCAAGTCCTGCTTGAGATCCAGGGCAAAATGCTTTTTAAACAGAGGAAAGGCCTCTTTGTTTTCAAGGACTTTTGCCCCAGATCCCATGCAGTCCTCAGTTCATAAAGAACACAGGCCTAAAGCCACTGCAGTGCAAGATTTCGTGAGATTAGTACCCTGAGATCTTGCACTGCTGGTCTTGTGTGATCTGACACTAAAGTAGTTTAGGCCTCCGATTTCTTTGAACTGAAGCCTGCACCAGATCCGGCCAAAGAGCCCTTGCAAGCAGATGAGACTTTGGTGCAGCAAAAATAGCCATTCTTGAAGCCTCCCATCCTTTCCAGTCTCAGCACAAAGAGCATTTACAAGCCAATGGGAGGCTTCAACAAAGGGATTTCACTCCAAATTCTCATCACTGGGATTAAGGAACAGGCTGAGCAGGGGTCCCATCAGATAGAGGCTGTGGAACACGCTGAAATTAACCCCCTTCAATAAATCTTAAGTTTTCTCCTAATTCCTCCTTGCATGTTTCCCCTGATTATTCCTTCACTCAAAACTGACTTTAGGTGAGATTGTATATATAAAAATAATTGTAAAGAGAGGAATATTTTCTAGATATTTTCAAAACGTTCATGACTCATTAATAGAGAAATCATCATGTCTGACTATATCAAACCACTGTAAGCATGCAAACATACTCCCTAATGGAATTTTGGTAAAATTCAAAAGGAAATTCACTTGAATTTCTACAGTTTGATCTTCTCTACCCTGGTCAACATTTTCATTTCTCTTTTGCTTTGAAGGTAACAATGGACAGAGGAATCAAGATTCCTGTAAACCGTTCCAAGTGATCAATGCTAAAGATGGAACAGAAAAGCTTGGATTTCGAATGGAATTTGAAAGCCATGAGAGAAACCAACCAAATAATTGGAATCAGGAAAGCTCATCTTCCATTGATGCTCCGATGCAAGACTTTCTTGCCCAACAAGAGAAAATAAGGAAAAAATATATTGGGAAAAGTGTGGAGCTAATTAAAGATAAATTACATGTAAACGGACACTATTTAACCCAAAAGAAAGGAGAAGATGCTATAAGAAGATACAATGGACAAAATAACAATGGGACATTAATGCTTTCTCTTGGAAATAACCTTACATCTCAAAAAATAATTGACATGAAAGAGAAGCCTTATAAGTGTTTGGAATGTGGAAAATGTTATAAAACAAGCACACAACTTAGTTCCCATGAAAGGATTCACTCTGGGGAGAAGTCCTACAAATGCAGAGAGTGTGGTGAAAAGTTCAGAAGATGTAGTAATCTTATTTCCCATAAAAGGATCCACTCAGGAGAGAAACCATATAAATGCATGGAGTGTGGAAAGACCTTTGCTCAGAGCAGTGACCTCAGAAACCACAAAATGATCCACACAGGGGAAAAGCCATTTAAATGCATGGAGTGTGGAAAGACATTTGCTCGTAGAGGTAATCTTATTTCCCATAAGATGATCCACTCAGGAGAGAAACCATATAAATGCATGGAGTGTGGAAAGACCTTTGCTCAGAGCGGTGGACTCAGAAACCACAAAATGATACACACAGGGGAAAAGCCATTTAAATGCATGGAGTGTGGAAAGACATTTGCTCATAGAGGTAATCTTATTTCCCATAAGATAATTCACACAGGGGAGAAGCCATATAAATGTACAGAGTGTGGAAAGATGTTTGTTCAACAACGTAATCTTATTTCCCATAAGATGATTCACACTGGGGAGAAACCATATAAATGCACTGAGTGTGGGAAAACTTTTACTCGTAGCTATGAACTTACTATCCACAAAAAGATCCACACAGGAAAGAAACCATATAAATGCATGGAATGTGGAAAGACCTTTGCACAGAGCAGTGGACTTAGTTGCCACAAAAAGATCCACACAGGAGAGAAACCATATAAATGCATGGAATGTGGAAAGACCTTTGCTCAGAACAGTGGACTTCGTTCCCACAAAAAGATGCACACAGGAGAAAAACCATACAAATGCACAGAGTGTGGAAAGACATTTGCTCATAGAGGTAATCTTATTTCCCATAAGATGATCCACACAGGAGAAAAGCCATATAAATGCACGGAGTGTGGAAAGACCTTTGCTCAAAGAGGTAATCTTATTTCCCATAAGATGATCCACACAGGGGAGAAGCCATATAAATGCATGGATTGTGGGAAGACTTTTGCTTTGAGCAGTAGACTTAGTTCCCACAAAAAGATCCACACAGGGGAAAAGCCATTTAAATGCATGGAGTGTGGAAATACCTTTGCTCAAAGAGGTCATCTTATTTTTCATAAGATGATCCACACAGTGGAGAAGTCTTATAAATGCATGACATGTGGGAAAACCTTTAGTCGTAGCAGTGAACTCACTAGCCACAAAAAGATCCACACAGGAGAGAAATCATATAAATGCATGGTGTGTGGCAAGAGCTTTGCTCAGAGCAGTGGACTTAGTATCCACAAAAAGATCCACATTGGGGAGAAACCATTTAAATGCATAGAGTGTGGAAAGATCTTTGCTCAAAGCCGTAATCTTGCTTCCCATGAAAAGATCCACTCGAGAGAAACCATTGAAATGCACACCGTGTGGGAAAATGTTTACTCAGGACAATGGACTTACTATCCACAAAAAGCTCCACAGAGTGGAACAACCATATAAATGCATGGACTGTGGGAAGACCTTTGCTCAGAGCAGTGCTCTTACTTCTCATAACAAAATCCACAGAGGGAGAAGCCATATAAATACATGGAATGTTGAAAGAATGGTAATCTTACTTCTCATAAAAGGATCCATGCTTGGAGAAGCTATATAGCAATAGCAATTCCACTTAGAATTATATACCACTCCACAATGCTTTACAACACTCTTAGGGCAGTTTACATAGTCAGCATTCTGTCCCCAGCAGCCTGGCTCCTCTTTTTAGTGACCTCAGATGTGTGAAAGGCTGAATTAACCATGAGCCAGTCAGAATTGAACTCCTGGCAATAGGAATGGGCATTCAAAAGGGCTGCAGTGGCTCAATGGCTCAGATGATGAACTGGACAATCTGAAAGGTCGGAGCAGAATCTCAGCTTCTGCTGAAACGTCGCTACAACTTTAAAAGCACAACTACAATGACGTGGGAAAATACCTGAACAAAACTGAATGCCATACATGTAAGTACCCGCAAAAACTTAAGAAAACATACATACATACATACATACATACATACATACATACATATATATTGATTTGTCTGTTTTAAATGTATGTCAGATAAAAAATTTTTCTAGAATAAAATAAAATAAAATTACTTATCAGTGGTTTGGTTACTTGTTAAACATGGATAAAAGTCTTTTTCTCTTCATGCAGTAAAAATCACTAATACCCTAAAGTATTTGGACGCCCTTGGGGTGAGGGGCATATTTCAGCTCCTGCTGGGTTGAAGCCTTTTTTCCAAATATGGATTATTAAACTTTCTGTGTCAAACTGCAGAAAAATAATAGATGTATAAAAATCAAAGGTTACCTCCATTCTTTTAAAATGAATTTTAACCACTTTTTCCAAAATTTTAAATTCTTTGTCTCACTCCCTGTATGTCTGTATGTGTCATTGTCGACACCAAATGTGCTCAAATCTTTTCATTTTCTCTATTTATGGTCTCATGATATATCCCTGCATTAAATTCTCCAAAGGGCTAAAAATTCCTTGAATTATTAGAATTAGAATTCTTTTATTGGCCAAGTTTGGTTGGATACACAAGAAATTTGTCTTGGTACAAATGCTCGCAGTATACACAAAAGAAAAGATACATTTGTCGATAGTCAAGAATCATAAGGTACAACACTTAATGACAGTCATAGGGGACAATAACCGATCAAGTCATACTAAGAAACCGTCAATATAAATCATAAGGATATAAACAACAAAGTTACAGTCATACGGTCATAAGTAGGAGGGGAGGGGTGATAAGGAGTGATGAGAAAATTAATAGTAATAGTAGTGCAGACTTTGTAAATATTTGGACCAGTGTTGAGGGAATTATTTGTTTAGCAGAGTGCTGGCATTCAGGAAAAAACTCCTTGTGTCTCATTTTTCTGGTGTGCAGTGCTCTATAGCATCATTTTGAGGGAAGGAGTTGAAATAGTTTATGTCCAGGATGTGAGGGGTCTGTAAATATCTTCTCAGCCCTTTTTAACTCCTGCAGTATACAGGTCATGAATTGAAGGCAGGTTGGTAGTAATTTTTTTTTCTGTAGTCCTAATCATCCTCTGAGTCTGTGTCTGTCCTGTTGGGTTGCAGAACCAAACCAGACAGTTATAGAGGTGCAGATGATAGACTCAATAATTCCTCTGTAAAACTGTATCAGCAGCTCCTTGGGCAGTTTGAGCTTTCTGAGTTGGCTCAGAAAGAATATTGTTGTGCTTTTTTGATGATATTTTGGATGTTAGGTGTCCATTTTGGGTCTTGTGATATGATACAACCTAGAAATTTGAATGTCTCTACTGTTGATACTGTGTTGTCTAGTATTGTAAGAGGTGGTAGTATGGGAGGGTTTGTCTACCACCATTTCTACAGTTTTGAGTGTGTTCAGTTCCACATTGTTCCGGTTACACCACGAGGCAAGTTGTACAACCTCCTGTCTGTATGTGGATTCGTCATTGTCTTGAATGAGACCAATCACTGTTGTGTCATCTGCAAACTTCAGTATTGTAACAGATGGATCATTTGAAATGCAGTCATTGGTATATAGGGAGAAGTGGAAGAAGCACACAGCCTTGGGGAGGCCGCGTACTTATTGTACAGCTATCAGATGTGATTCTGCCTAGCTTTACCTGCTACTTCCTGTCTATTAGGAAGCTTATGATCCACTTACAAATGTGCTCAGGTGCCGCTAGCTGGTTTAATGTAGAGCCTTTGACTTTTCTTGTTCTGCTTTTTTATTTTATTTTTTCTCTTTTCATTCATGGTTTAATGATATATCCCTTCCTTAAATTCTCCAAGGGGCTTAAGCTTCCTAGTCACATTTCTTAAGTGAATTTCCTACTCAATCACTCTGTAAAAATGCTTTCTCTTCATCATGGTTTAGCTTTATATAACTTTTTCAGGATCTTTCTTTTCCTTCATCCCAAGAGGCCAGAGGGGTCTTTGACTTTTGTGCTTCCCCCTTTGCTGATAGGTTGAGCGACTAACTTGAGAAGGGCAGCTGCACGTGTTGAATTAAAGAAAGAAATTAAAATTATTTTCTGATTGCGGCCTTCCCTGCCTGTGTCCCATCTGCCTGCTATCTGGGCAGAAGTTCCCAACAACTGCACGACACAAGTTGGGTTTCCAACAGAGGCTCCCCTTCTTCATCTTGTGACTGCTCTGCTGTTTCTGACATGATTTGGAGCCTTTTGAGGCCTTCCACAATCTCTGTGGAGCCTTCATGGTGACTGTTTTGGTTCCTGAACAGGGAGGAGAGGAAGATGGAGAAAGTGCCCTCTAGAGACAGCGAAGCTTTTGTCAGGCAGGGGCCTTTCCTCCTACTCCCAAGGTCCTCTCCCTCTCCCCTCAGACACAGTCGTCTTTTCTGCCCTTCCAACAATCCTGGCATTTTGCGACACATCCACCAGGGGGCGACCTCAGCCAAGAGAAGGGAACTCCAGTCGCTTCCTCGCTGGTCCACTAGCGGGGGAACTTCATAGCTGGATTGGAAGGGGAGACCGGGAAGAAAGAGACATCCCACATGCTTGCCGTTCTAGGAGGCCGCACTCGCTTTCCTTAACTCCCGGGACTCAGCACGCGGCGGAGAGGCTGCGGGAGTCTGGCGGTGAGAGATCCCGACGTACTCCGGGTGAGTGGTAGGGGCTCTTCCCGGGCAAAGGGAGGCAGAGGAGGGAGAGACCCGCGCCCGGCCCTCCTACAGGTTCAAGCACAGGTCCCATGCTCCCCAGCCGTCCTCTCCATGCAGGGGGAAGCGGGGATCCCGTCCGTTGCCCGGGGAAGAGCCCCTAGTGGGGGGAGCGGAGGGTCGGCCTTGCGGAGGCCCAGAAGGAGAGGAGAGAAGCCGGGCGAGGAGGAGGCAGAATTCGCACCCGGCTCCCCGCGGGCGCGATCCTGTCTCCGGAACGGGAGAGAAGCGGGACGGCCTCTCCAGCTGCCTTCTTCCCGGCCCTGCTCGGAGGGGAAGGGGACACTGCGTTGGGATAAGCCGCTTGGGGCTCTGGGTAGGTTGGGTGAAGGTTGCTCAGTGGCTGAATTCCACTTTCTGATTCTTGGCGTTGCTTTTTCTTTCCATCCCAGGTACAGAAACTCAAAGCCATTTGAAATCTTTGCAAGCCAGAATTTTCTCTTAAGCAAAAAAAAAAAAAAAAAAAAAGAGGAAATAACTTGCAGGGATCAATCTGTCCTGATCACTGCAAGTCCTGCAAAATAGGCACTAGAAATGGTCCTTTGAAGGAAAAGGCGTCTGAGATCAACAAGAGTCCTTGGACCCATTTGGAGCTGCTCTGCAGGAAAGAGGAAGGATGGAGACACAACCTTTTGCAAAGGAGGGATATGGAAAAGGCCCTTCAACTGTTCAGCCTGGGAAGGGTGGGGAGGTCTGGACAAGGCCTGGGCAGAAGATCCTGGAGGAGGAAACCATCCTCCCTTCAGAAGTCCAGCCGTGCAACTTCAGGAGCCTCCAATACCTGAAGGCTGAGGGTCCCCGAGGACTTTGCAGCCAGCTCCATGACTTGTGCAGGCAATGGCTGAGACCAGAAAAGCACACCAAAGCTCAGATGCTGGACCTGGTGGTTCTGGAGAAGTTCCTGGCTCTTCTGCCCCCAGAGATGGAGGGCTGGGTGCGGGAGTGTGGAACAGAGACCAGCTCCCAGGCGGTGGCCCTAGCAGAAGGCTTCCTCCTGAGCCAGGCAGAGGAGAAGAAGGAGCAGGTCCAGTTGCAGGTGAGACGCTTTAGGGAGCTCAAAAAAGAATACAAAATGTGTTTGAATCCTTCACCTCTCCTACCCAAAGTTCTCTGACGTTCATAATACATGACGATATCCCACCAATTCTTGTAGAACATTGTTCCATTATTTTCTCACTCAACCACAATGGATAGATATTGAGGTCTTTGAGGTTGAGTTCCGAATATAAGAATCTACTTTATTTCATTTGATCAACATTAATTCTTTTTTCCTTTCTCCTATATAAAGTGCTGCAGTGTGGAGATCGGAGATCCTGAGGGAAGGAAGAACCCATCAAATCCTGCTCAGGAGCTCTTTTTCAGGAGGATCCCTTGGGAAGATCTAAGTTGGGACACCTCAGGAGGTAATGGAAGATCCTCCAATTATCCATCGGTCTTACCTTCGCGCTCTCTTCTATAAGATACTTCCTCCTGTTTTGTTAAACATGCATTTTGAAATTATTTATTCCTTACAGAGAAACAAAGAATGCAGCTTTCTAGTTCTTATGACAGAGATCAAGCAGCGGTTGAACCTCCAAATCAGGTAAGAAAGGGAAAAGATTAGATTTGTATTCTCCCTTCAGGAAGTGAAGTGGGTGTGCTGAGTGCTCTCTCCTTCTATTTCCCCCCTTGTTTGGACTGGATTATTTTTGTGTTCTTCCATAACACAAACATCACAATAGCAGGTTCAAGTTGCTGTGAGCCAGCATAGCTTCCTCTGGTTATCTATTTCTGCTAGGTACTCCTCCAACTTTGCTAATGAAAAATGCCAGGTTACCATTTAAAAGAAAATTAGTTTATAACCTGTTCAAAATAAGTAAATCATATTAAAAATAAAGCAGACTATAAAAATTCCAAAGATAATGGCCACAAAAAGCATGCGATCAAGGTATTTAGGCTACAAAATAATTTCTAATTCGCTGATTTGCGCCTTGATTAAGAGATCAAACATTTCCACTTTGAAAGGCTGAGAAACAAACTTTCCCATGGAATTTTATCTTGTTTGTTTTCTTTTATTCAGCCAGTGGCTCAGACTATTAGGTCAATCAATGATAGACAGAGCGATAGATCAGTTGATCCAGAAGTGGGATTTTTTTTTTTACTGAAAAACACTGAAAGTTCTACAGAATAAATCAACTTGATAAAAAACCTGCCCCAAATATTTCTTCAAATTTTCAGAATTGTCCATTTTCTCATCTAAAATAAGCCCTTGTATAAAGCACAGCCATTTAACTTAGTGCATGTCTTTGCTTTGGGAATTGGGGAACAATGGAACAGAACACCAGGGTTGGTAGGGATCTTAGAGGTCTTCTAGTCTAACCCCTTGCTCAGAAAGGAAACCCTATAACATTTCAGATAAATAGTTGTCCAATTTTTTCTTAAACACTTCCAGTGTTGGAGCATCCACAGTTTCTGGAGGAAAGTCATTCCACTGATTAATTGTTCTAATTGTCAGGAAATTTCTCCTTAGTTGTAAGTTGCTTCTCTCCTTCCAACCACTGCTTCTTGTCCTGCCCTCCGGTGCTTTGGAGAATAGCTTAACTCCCTCTTCTTTGTGTGACCCCCTGAGATATTGGAACACTGCTATCATGTCTCCCCTAGTTTTTCTTTTCATTGAACTAGACATACCCAGTTCCGGCAACCATTCTTTATATGTTTTAGCTTCCAATCTCACAATCATCTTTATTGCTCTTCTCTGCACTCTTTCTAGAGTCTCACCATCTTTTTTACATCGTGGTGACCAAAACTGAATGCAGTATTCCAAGTGTGGCCTTATCGAGACATTATAAAGTGGATTAACACTCCGTGAATAGTTTCCATCCATTGCTTCTTCGAAGATACTATTATGTCACCCCCTAATCCTTGTTTTCCTTAAACTAGTCATTGGCAGCAACCGTTCTTTTATATGTTTCAGCATTCAGTCCACTAATAACATTTGTTGTTCTTCTCTGCACTCTTTCTAGAATCTCAAGATTTTTTTTACATATGGCAACCAAAACCGGATACAATATTCCAAGTGTGGTCTTATCGAGACATTATAAAGTGGATTAACACTCCGTGAATAGTTTCTATCCATTGCTTCTTCGAAGATACTATCATGTCGCCCCCTAATCCTTGTTTTCATTAAACTAGACATACTCATTGGTAGCAACCGTTCTTTTATATGTTTCAGCATTCAGTCCACTAATAACATTTGTTGTTCTTCTCTGCACTCTTTCTAGAGTCTCATATAGCAACCAAAACCGGATACAATATTCCAAGTGTGGTCTTAACAATGCATTATAAAGTGGTACTAACACTTCATGTCATCTTGATTCTAAGCCCCTCTTAATGCAGCCTATGGTTGTGCTGGGTTTTTTGGGGAACTGTAGCGTACTGCTGACTCATGTTCAAGGGATTGTCTACTAGGATTCCAAAATCCCTGTTGCACTTACTACTGTTGAGGCAGGTATCTCCATTCTGTGCCTGTGCATTTGATTTTTCTTTCCTAAATGTAGAACCTTACATTTCTCACTGTTGATTTCATTTTGTTAGATGGGGCCCAATCTGTCAATCCTTCTATATCTCCACCTTATGTTCTGTAGAGTTGGTATTCCTGTCAATTTGCTTTTGACTGCAAATTTGATGAATTCCCCTTCTATTCTCTTGTCTGAATTATTGATGAAGATGAGCAGATCTTGTGAATCATCCTGTTCTGTTCTTGTTTTCCGTGTTCAGGAGAATCTTGTGTCCTTCGAGGAGGTGGCTGTGTATTTCTCTGAGGAGGAATGGTCTCAGTTGGATTCTGACCAGAAAGCGCTGCATTCAGAAGTCATGGTTGAAAACCATAGGAACGTGGTCTCTCTGAGTAAGAGTTTTCTAGTCCCCAATCAGAGAGTTCAAGACTGTACTGACAATTTTTAATTTTAAAAAATCACTAATCAGATATCCTGGGAGGGAGAAGGATAGGATCTGACCTTCTCGTACTCCAAGGAAGGAAAGAGTCAATGTCTCATTGCTTAGGTACTTTGTGTGCCATTTCGTATCTGTATTTTTCCATTTCTATTTGAACATATCTGTGTAGGCTTAAAAGAACGAGATGTGCTTTTATGTGTCCTCTGGAGGTCATGTGAGAGGGGTGTTTCATTTGTCCTCTGAAACCTCCCCAAATTATGTGAGAACAGACCTCATGCTCAGGCCATGGAAGAACATTCTCCCAATCCAATTCATGCAGTGTGACTCAGAGCCTCCTAGGGTACAGCTCATCCCCAAATTACATTTCACTAAGCGACCATTCCAAGTTACGACCTAGCCCTCCCCCTTTGCCTGGTTTGGTGCATTTGCAGAAAATAGAAGCCTAAAGTAGTGAGAGATACACGAGATCAGTAACACGAAATCTTGTACTACTGATCTCCCATGATCTTATAGTAGTTTAGGCCTCTGTTCTGTGCTAACCAAGTCCTGCTTGAGATCCAAGGGCAAAATGCTTTTTAAACAGAGGAAAGCCCTCTTTGTTTTCAAGGACTATTGCCCCAGATCCCATGCAGTCCTCAGTTCATAAAGAACACAGGCCTAAAGCCACTGCAGTGCAAGATCTTGTGAGATTAATATCCTGAGGTCTTGCACTGCTGGTCTTGTGTGATCTGACACTAAAGTAGTTTAGGCCTCCGATTTCTTTGAACTGAAGCCTGCACTAGATCCGGCCAAAGAGCCCTTGCAAGTGGATGAGACTTTGGTGCAGCAAAAATAGCCATTCTTGAAGCCTCCAATCCTTTCCAGTCTCAGCACAAAGAGCATTTACAAGCCAATGGGAGGCTTCAAGCAAGGGATTTCGCTCCAAATTCTCATCACTGGGATTAGGGAACAGGCTGAGCAGGGGTCCCACCAGATAGAGGCTGTGGAACACGCTGAAATTAACCCCCTTCAATAAATCTTAAGTTTTCTCCTAATTCCTCCTTGCATGTTTCCCCTGATTATTCCTTCACTCAAAACTGACTTTAGGTGAGATTGTATATATAAAAATAATTGTAAAGAGAGGGATGTTTTCTAGATATTTTCAAAACGTTCATGACTCATTAATAGAGAAATCATCATGTCTGACTATATCAAACCACTGTAAGCATGCAAACATACTCCCTAATGGAATTTTGGTAAAATTCAAAAGGAAATTCACTTGACTTTCTACAGTTTGATCTTCTCTACCTTTGTTAACATTTTCATTTCTCTTTTGCTTTGAAGGTAACAATGGACAGGGGAATCAAGATTCCTGTAAACTGTTCCAAGTGATCAATGCTAAAGATGGAACAGAAAAGTTTGGATTTCGAATGGAATTTGAAAGCCATGAGAGAAACCAACCAAATAATTGGAACCAGGAAAGCTCATCTTCCATTGAGGCTCCAATGCAAGACTTTCTTGCCCAACAAGAGAAAATAAGGAAAAAATATATTGGGAAAAGTGTGGAGCTAATTAAAGATAAATTACATGTAAACGGACACTATTTAACCCAAAAGAAAGGAGAAGATGCTATAAGAAGATACAATGGACAAAATAACAATGGGACATTAATGCTTTCTCTTGGAAATAACCTTACATCTCAAAAAATAATTGACACGAAAGAGAAGCCTTATAAGTGTTTGGAATGTGGAAAATGTTATAAAACAAGCACGCAACTTAGTTCCCATGAAAGGATTCACTCTGGGGAGAAGTCCTACAAATGCAGAGAGTGTGGTGACAAGTTCAGAAGATGTAGTGATCTTATTTCCCATAAAAGGATCCACTCAGGAGAGAAACCATATAAATGCATGGAGTGTGGAAAGACCTTTGCTCAGAGCAGAGGACTCAGAAACCACAAAAAGATCCACACGGGGGAGAAGCCATATAAATGCATGGAGTGTGCAAAGAACTTTGCTGACAGGAGCGGACTCAGAAACCACAAAAAGATCCACACGGGGGAGAAGCCATATGAATGCATGGACTGTGGAAAGACCTTTGCTCAGAGCAGAGGACTCAAAAACCACAAAAATATCCACACGGGGGAGAAGCCATATAAATGCATGGAGTGTGCAAAGAACTTTGCTGACAGGAGCGGACTCAGAAACCACAAAAAGATCCACACGGGGGAGAAGCCATATGAATGCATGGACTGTGGAAAGACCTTTGCTCAGAACAGTGGACTTCATTCCCACAAAAAGATCCACACAGGGGAGAAGCCATATAAATGCATGGAGTGTGAAAAGACTTTTGCTCTGAGCAGTAGACTTAGTAGCCACAAAAAGATCCACACAGGGGAGAAGCCATATAAATGCATGGAGTGTGGAAAGACCTTTGCTCAGAACAGCGGACTTCATTCCCACAAAAAGATCCACACAGGGGAGAAGCCATATAAATGCATGGAGTGTGGAAAGACCTTTGCTCAGAACAGTGGACTTCATTCCCACAAAAAGATCCACACAGGGGAGAAGCCATATAAATGCATGGAGTGTGAAAAGACTTTTGCTCGGAGCAGTAGACTTAGTACCCACAAAAAGATCCACACAGGGGAGAAGCCATATAAATGCATGGAGTGTGGAAAGACCTTTGCTCAGAACAGCGGACTTCATTCCCACAAAAAGATCCACACAGGGGAGAAGCCATATAAATGCATGGAGTGTGGAAAGACCTTTGCTCAGAACAGTGGACTTCATTCCCACAAAAAGATCCACACAGGGGAGAAACCATATAAATGAATGGAGTGTGGAAAGACATTTGCTCAACGCGGTCATCTTATTTCCCATAAGATATCCACACTGGGCAAAATGTACAGAGTGTGGAAAGAACTTTGTTCAACAATGTAATCTTATTTCCCATAAGATGATCCACACCGGGGAGAAACCATATAAATGCATGGACTGTGGGAAGATCTTTGCTCAAAGCCGTAATCTTGCTTCCCACGAAAAGATCCGCTCATGAGAAAAACTGAAATGCACACCGTGTGGGAAAATGTTTACTCAGGACAATGGACTTACTATCCACAAAAAGTTCCACAGAGTGGAACAACCATATAAATGCATGGACTGTGGGGAGACCTTTGCTTAGAGCAGTGCTCTTACTTCTCATAACAAAATCCACAGAGGGAGAAGCCATATAAATACATGGAATGTTGAAAGAATGGTAATCTTACTTCTCATAAAAGGATCCATGCTTGGAGAAGCTATATAGCAAGAGCAATTCCACTTAGAATTATATACCACTCCACAATGCTTTACAGCACTCTTTGAGCAGTTTACATAGTCAGCATACTGTCCCCAGCAGCCTGGCTCCTCTTTTTAGTGAGCTCAGATGTATGAAAGGCTGAATTAACCATGAGCCAGTCAGGATTGAACTCCTGGCAGTGGGAGTGGACATTCGAAAGGGCTGCAGTGGCTCAATGGCTCAGACGATGAACTTGTCAATCAGAAACGTCGGCAGTTCAGCGGTTTGAATCCGTACCACTGCGTAACAGAGTGAGCTCCCATTACTTGTCCCAGCTTCTGCAACCTTGAAAGCATGTAAAAATTTGGAAAATAGGGACCACTTGGGTGGGAAGGTAACAGCATTCCGTGTGCCTTCGCCATTG
Source organism: Pseudonaja textilis (assembly GCF_049901715.1). Classification (NCBI taxonomy): domain Eukaryota; kingdom Metazoa; phylum Chordata; class Lepidosauria; order Squamata; family Elapidae; genus Pseudonaja; species Pseudonaja textilis. The sequence goes on from NC_141991.1 coordinate 3,965,494, forward strand.
AGTCATGCCAGCCACCTGACCACGGAGACCTCTTCGCCAGTGCTGGCTCTTCAGCTTCGTAACAGAGATGGGCACCGCCCCCTAGAGCCAGAAACGATTAGCATGGATGTGCGAGGGGAACCTTTACCTTTACTGCATTCTAACCACTGCCCCACCATTTCTCTATAGATTTTGATGTGTATGCCTATTGTGCCTTTCTGATCCAAATGAGACACAGTTGAATCCAACAAAACAAAATTTAATGTGGATAAAAGCAAGGTTTTATGCCTGGGCAGGAAAAACATTACATGAAACCTGGCTCAAAAATAGTAACTGTGAAACGGTCCTTGGAGTCTGAATGGATGATCACTTAAACATGAGTCACGTGTGTTCAGCAGCAGCAAAAAAGCTAAGACAATTCTTGGTTGTATAAACAGAGGCATTGAATGAAAACCACATGAAGTATTATTTTGCAGTTATATTTTTTCAGTGCCATGGTAACTTTTTCACACCGTATATTAAAAAAGTGCAGCTTGAAGTCATTTACTCAAATGCAGAATAATTGTAGCATTGTGGAAATATGCATAATTTTGTGTCTATTCCAAGTGTTTTCCATACATGGAGCGTTACAGCAAGTAGTTTTATTAAGAGAAAGCAGTGGTAGGGAAATGTAGATGTATGTTAAGTTCCCATAGCTAGGCAGCCTACTGGCCAAACCACTTAGTCCTTGGTTTACAATAATTTATTATGCAAACATTCAAATTTACAATGGCAACAAATGTTTCTAACTCCTTCCTTCCTTTTTCCCTCTCTACCTCCCTCCCTCCCTCCCTCCCAAAATAAGGCATACTCCAGAGCAAAGGTCTTCAAACTTGGCAAGTTTAAGACTTGAGGACTTCAACTCCCAGAATTCCTGAGCTAACATGACTGGAGGAAGAATGCTGGGAGTTGAAGTCCACAAGTCTTAAAGCTGTCAAGTTTGAAGACCCCTGCTCCAGAGAATCAGAATGAAAACCACTCCAGTGTGCTAACATTGCAAATGATCGATCAAGAAGATCAACATTGCAAATGATCGATCAAAAATCAATGGGGACCAAAATAATATGAAATTAAGTCAGTTAAATTAAAACTATTTAATTTAAAAATTAAATTAAAACTATTTCAGTCCTGAAAGAGGAGGATTTGGCCTGCCCGACTGGGAATTGTACTACAGAGCTGCAATATTAACCTGGGTGAAAGATTGGATCAATCATAGAAATAAAAGAATACTAACACTAGAAGGCTACAACTTGCAGTCGGGATGGCATTCCTTCCTCTGGCAGGATAATTTAAAGCAGGGGTCTCCAACCTTCTTGGAGCAAAGCTGGCTGAGGAACTCTGGGAGTTGAAGTCCACAAGTCTTAAAGTGGGCAAGGTTGGAGACCCCTGATTTAAAGGGTTGCAACTATGTACAAAGGCACAAAGTTAGACTCTTAAATACATGGTATAAGATAAAAAGATAAATGTATATAGAAACACCTATTTGTTTATCAACTTTGGAAACACTGATGCACCCACATCTTTTGAGACAAGGAAAAAGAATCACTTATGAAGATATATAAAATGATAATGGGGAACTACAATCCAGACAAGATTTGAGAAATCAGGGAATTGATGTGGAATGGTGGGCCTATTTGCAACTCCAATCAAAATACTTAAAAGATAAGGAGTGGGGAATTAGGAAAACTAAGACAAAATTAGATGAAATTTTATTAAAATCTGAGAAGATGATAAAAATTATCAAGTTTTATTGGAATTTAAATTGGAAGAAGAAAAAGTAATGGAAACAATGGTGGTATGGATGAAAAATTTCGGTTATAGCATTAATTTAGACGATTGTCAAAAACTTTGGAAAAGAAATTAAAAAATGAGTAGCTATACCATTCAAGGAAAATTTGTATAAATTATTTTATAGATGGCACATACTTTCATCAAGATTGGCAACAATAAATCCAAATCTTTCTCCCATATGCTGGAAATGTAATAAAGAAAAAGGAACTTATCACATGGTGGAGTTGCAAAGAGGCCCACAAATATTGGCAAAATTCACACAACTGGATAGAAGAAATGTGTGCAATGAAAATACAACCCGAGTTTTTTCTGCTAGGGATCAATACGAGGAAATATGATAAAGAAAATATATATCTAATAATCCATGTAATAACTGCAGCAAGATTGGCGTATGCACAGAATTGGAAAAGTAAAGATATCCCAAATGAATTTGAAATATTGAGGAAAATAATGAAATTAGCAGAAATTGATAAACTAACAAAAGATCTAAAAAAAATAAGGATTCAGATTATAATTAAACATGGGACAAATTTTATGGTTGGCTAGAGATGAAGATTCATGCAAATAAGGAATGATTATAGGTATATTTAATGTATATGGAATGAAATTATGTAATATTATTGGATTTACCATAAGTAATGACAAAGATTGCTGTTAGGAAGACTGTACCAGCTTCAACATTTTTATTGTAAATTTATGTTTGTGCTTGTGTGTTAGTTTAATAAAGGAAAATTTTATTTAAAAAAAAACAATTTCAGTCCTTCCTGATGAAACATGCAGAAATGCGAATGGGAACTTTCTCTGGGATGTCAAGATGCCAAAAATAATCCATCCTACCAATAAAAGAGAAAATTGGTAACTCACGGTTGAAATGAGGGGTCCTTGGTGCTCTCTGAGCTTGATTGTGTTGTTACAGACATATCATTACCCAAACTAGGGAACATCATTAGTGCACCAACCAACCTCAGAGGGCGGGCACCAAGGAGCCTTCAGTCCAACTTGGGTCCACTGTGTCAAATTAAGATCTGAGTCAACCAGTATGAATGCAGAAGCAGGAAACCTTTTTCAATCAAAGACTTGTGGTGGAATAATGACAGATGTCAATGTAGAGTGTGTGTAAAAAGCTTCAGGGTGAACAATCTATCTTTCAGAGAAGGAGCCAGAATGAACAGAAGCTGAAACAAATGCATGGGCAAAAGATATTTTTCAAGCATTAGGGCCCTGTTTTTGTCTTTTTATGGAGTGCCAGAATCTAAGAAATGCTATTAAGGTAACCTAAAACAAAATTACTTATCCCTCCCTTGCTATTTGTATTGACTTTGGAAGTGTTGAATAGAAATATCAGAGAAGATAAAACTATAAAAGGAATGAAAATCAAAAAGGAAGAATTTAAATTACAAGCTTTTGCAGATGACCTAGTCTTTATCTTAGAAGACCCTATAGAAACAGCCTTGAAGCTGCTGGAAAAGATAGAGACATATGGTGAGGTGGCCGGTCTAAAAATAAATAAAGATAAAACAAAGATTTTGTCAAAGAATATGTTACTAAGACAAAGAGAAGAATTGGCAGAATTGTTGAAAATCCAAGTTACAAATAAGGTTAAGTATTTGGGGATATACTTGACGCCAAGATGTAGTACATTAAAAGAGAACAATTATATTAAACTTAAACAACAGATAGCCCTTGATTTTAAGAAATGGGATTCAGCTCCTGTGACTGATATGAGTTCAAGTGAGGAGGTCATGGCAGAAAAATATGAGCCGGCATGGACCCAGGACTGGTTTGCCGGACAGAGTAAAGATTTATGCTGTGGATTGAGATTCCTGCCAGCCATTATCTTGTAAGACTACTTTCTGTTTGATTTGATTTGAAACGGCTGCTTTCTGTTTTGTTCATTGGAATTTTGAAGGAGAGTCATAATATTATTGTTCCTGGCCACAAACAAACCATCTTTAAAGCAAGATGGATTCAAATCAACTGCAGCGTTTGGTAGAGCAGCAACAACAACAAATTAATCAGTTACTGCAAAGCAATGTGACGCTTCAGAATCAGGTAACACAATTGCTGAATTATGTTTCCAGCTTACCAAGCCCTGCTGCTGTTCCCCCTGCCCCTCCTGTGAGGAAAAGCCCAGTATCCATGCCAGAGAAATTTTCTGGGCAAATGGACAGGTTCCCGGTATTTATGGGTCAATGCCAATTGTTTATCTCTCTGGGGCCTGAAGACTTCCCAACCGACCAGTCTAAAGTAGGATTTATGATCAGTTTATTAACTGGGCAGGCTGCTAATTGGGCTACTCCTTTGTTAGTTCAAGATAGCCCGTTGTTGAACAATTTCCAGGGTTTTCTCCAACAAATGAGAGTGATGTTTGAGAACCCAATTAAGATACAAACTGTGGACAGACGGTTAAGGGACATTAATCAGGGGAAACATTCCCTGCAGGAATACGTTGCAGAATTTCGTTTGCTGTGTATGGACTCTAACTGGAATGAACTGGCTCATATGGCTGCATTCCAGGAAGGCTTGTCTGATGCCATCAAAGATGAGCTGGTCCATGAAGAGCGGGCTTTAACTTTGGATGCCTTAATAGTTCAGTGCTTACGAATTGAAGCTCGTTTACAGCAACGTGGATGCAAACGGCTCATTATGGAACCATCTTCGATTTCTCGTGCACAACCCACGCCATCGAGAGTTTTCCAACCCACGGTTACTGCTGAGGAGCCGATGGAGTTAGGCGCACTCTGCCCTCGCTTAACGGTGCAAGAACGTTCGAGAAGGTTCCAGGAAAGCTTGTGCCTTTATTGTGGGGGTCCAGGACATTTTGCAAATTCCTGCACTCGGAGAAGGACTCGCAGACCTGTGTCTGAAACCACTTCTGGCCCGTCGGGAAACGGGGTAAGCCCGACCTCAGGGAAACCCTAGGTCGGGCACATCCTCCATCCCTATCCCAAATTGCCGAAGTAAATCCTGGTCCTCCTCGGCATTTACTTTTCGACACTCGTATCTTCTTACAGTCCCAGAAGGAAGGAATTCCTGCTGTTGCGCTGGTGGATTCAGGGGCTACAACCAGCTTTATGGACTGTGCTTTTGTTAAACATTTTGGAATTCCTTTGATTCCTGTGAATCCACCCATTAAGGTGGAAACCGTAGATGGGCGTGAACTCAAGTTGGGACCCATTCACTGCACTACTCAGCCAGTGCTTATGCTTATTGGGGATCATGAGGAGGCGATAAGTTTTTATGTCACCTCGAACCTCCATCTCCCTTTGGTGCTCGGAATGTCCTGGTTGCGTTTGCACGATCCGTTGGTGGCTTGGTCGCAGAACGCCATTTCTTTTCCAAGCCTACAATGTGTGGAACACCTGAGGCATGTTTGCACTGGCCAAGATATCGCCACTCCTGCTGTCTCAATTCCTCCGGAGCTGTTGGACTTCTCCGATGTTTTCAGCGAGCAGGAGGCAGACCGATTACCCCCACATCGTACTTATGATTGTCTCGTGGACCTGATACCGGACACTCCATTGCCAAAGGGGAGATTATACTCCATGTCGGAGCCTGAGTTGGTTGCACTCCGAGAGTTTTTGAATAAAAACTTAGCTCGGGGATTTATTCGACCCTCGTCGTCCCCTCTTTCGGCTCCCATTCTTTTTGTTAAGAAGTTGGGAGAACTGCGTCTCTGCTGTGATTATAGGCGACTAAACTCTATCACTGTGAGGAATAGCTATCCCTTACCGCTCATTTCGGAATTGATGGAGCGGTTGCGATAGGCTACTATATTCACTAAACTCGATCTGCGTGGGGCCTACAACCTGGTTCAGATGCGCAAGGGGGATGAGTGGAAGACGGCGTTTGGCATTTGTTATGGTCATTTCCAGTACACCGTCATGCCATTTGGTCTAACCAACGCTCCCGCTGTATTCCAGCATTTGATGAAGGACACTTTTCAGGACATCCTGGATCGGTTTGTCATGGTGTATCTGGGTGATATTTTAATCTATTCTCGATCCAGGGATCACCACCTTCATCAGGTCCATCAAGTGCTGCAGCGTCTTCAGGAGCATAAGCTCTATGCGAAACTGGAGAAGTGTTTCTTTTTTCAGTTGTCGATAGAGTTTTTAGGGCACATCATTTCTCCCGAGGGCATTGCTATGGACCCTAAAAAGGTTGAGGCATTGTGTAGTTGGGAAGCCCCTCGTCGAGTCAAGGACGTCCAACGTCTTTTGGGATTCGCCAACTACTATTTTGCTAAAGTAATGGACCCCATAACACAGCTCCTCCATAAGAAGATCCCGTTTGTGTGGGGGCCTCCACAACAACAGGCTTTTGAAACTTTAAAGAAAGCGTTTGTGGCCAAACCGATATTGAGGCATCCTAATCCAAATCATCCATTTGTGGTCGATGCCTCTAATGTCGCTATCGGAGCGGTACTGTTACAAGCTTCAAAGGATGGCGCGCCTCTTTTCCCATGCGCATACTATTCTAGGAAGCTCACAGCTTCAGAGCGCAACTACACCATCTTGGAAAAGGAGTTGTTGGCCATTAAGGCTGCTTTTGAGACCTGGAGACATCATTTAGAGGGGGCTTGGCACAAGGTAGAGGTTCGGACAGATCACCAAAACTTGGAAGATTTGAATTGAAAAAATTGAACCAATGCCAGATTCGGTGATCTTTGTTTTTTGCCAGGTTCAATTTCTCCGTTACTTATGTTCCGAGTGGACAGAATCGAGGGCAGACGCGTTGTCTCAGAAGCCCGAGTATATTGGTCCCGAGGATCCTCTTCCTCTACGAATGGTGTTACCACCAGAATCCTTGGCCGTACTGCAAGATCCAGTAGACTTGTGGGCTCGCATACGAGAGGCGCAACGATTGGATGCGTGGACGCAGCAGAGACAGGAGGACATCGGACCTGATTCTCCATGGTCCATTGAAGAGGGCTTGCTCTGACATCGGGGTTTATTATACATACCTACCAGGTCGTTGAGATCTCTCATCATGACACAATGTCATGATAACCCCGCTGCTGGCCATTTTGGATTTTATAAAACCTTGCATTTGGTCACCTGGACTTTTTGGTGGCCTCGGGTTCATCACGATGTGTTCTCTTATGTCGCTTCTTGCGTCCAGTGTAGGCAAGCGAAATCAGCGTCGGGTGCACCCCCTGGACTCCTCCAACCATTGCCGACTCCGGGCAGACCATGGGGAGTGATCTCCATGGACTTTCTCACACATTTACCATCCTCGTCGGCCTTCACAATGGTGCTCGTGGTAGTTGATATGCTGACTAAAATGGCTCATTTCATTCCCTGTCGGAGATTACCTTCATCCCGCACTATGGCTCAGCTATTTTTACAGCATATCTTTCGTCTGCATGGACTGCCAGATAGAGTGGTTTCTGATCATGGGGTTCAGTTTACTGCGCAGTTTTGGAAACAGTTAATGGCAGCGCTACAAGTTCAGGTGTGCTTAGTGTCAGTGCACCATCCGGAAACTGATGGCGGGACTAAGAAGGTTGTTAGTGTTTGGGGACAAACCCCCAAGCAGAATGTGCAGCAGCAGTCAAGCCAGGCAGCCAAATGAGAGAGGAAGGGCCCTAGAGTTTACACACACTGATGACAAACACTGTTTGTAGTTTAAATAGTTGTTTAATCCAATTAGAGTTTAAGCATTGTCAATCAGTCCATATATCATTCACAAATATATCCATTCAGTAACTTAGTCCATTTACTAGTCAGTTCTATATCCTTATCTGCTTGTAAAGATATCTTCTCCTCTGATACCTTTCCTTTTGAAGACAACGCTGAGTATTCACAGGATATCAGCACATCAATGAAATAGTCCTTTCGTTCAGGTATTCAAACAATTGTAGCAAACAGTAGCAAACAAACAGTAGCAAGCAGAAAAACAAGCAGAGAGAGAGTTACGTTTCTCTTACTGCCTTTTATTGCCGTTTGTAACCGCACCCTTAATTAGTTAATTACAGGCAGTTTGGTGCTTAAATCTACAAGTTACAAACACCCAAACCTTGGTTTATATATTTATTCACCCAAACTTAGTTGGTGTTGTTGGGTATAATAATGATACACCAACTAAGTTTGGGTGAATAAATATATAAACCAAGGTTTAAGTGTTTGTAACTTGTAGCTTTAAGCACCAAACTGCCTGTAATTAACTAATTAAGGGTGCGGTTACAAACAGCAATAAAAGGCAGTAAGAGAAACGTAATCTCTCTGCTCTGCTCTCTCTGCTTGTTTTCTGCTAGTTACTGCTTGTTGGCTACTGTGCTGAATACTGTGTTGGATATTGCTACTTTTTGTTTGCTACTGTTTGCTACAACTGTTTGAATACCTGAACGAAAGGACTATTTCATTGATGTGCTGATATCCTGTGAATACTCAGCGTTGTCTTCAAAAAGGAAAGGTATCAGAGGAGAAGATATCTTTACAAGCAGATAAGGATATAGAACTGACTAGTAAATGGACTAAGTTACTGAATGGATATATTTGTGAATGACATATGGACTGATTGACAATGCTTAAACTCTAATTGGATTAAACAACTATTTAAACTACAAACAGTGTTTGTCATCAGTGTGTGTAAACTCTAGGGCCCTTCCTCTCTCATTTGGCTGCCTGGCTTGACTGCTGCTGCACATTCTGCTTGGGGGTTTGTCCCCAAACACTAACATTGGTTATGGGCCCAGTGAGCACAGTCTAACTAACCAGGATATAGCAGTGAGAGTTGGTGTGAGTTGCACATTACTGTAAAAACAAACTGTTTTTCATTAGTTTTTAAATAGTTACATATCTGAAGAGCAATGGCACAAGTAAATTTGCCAAATCTGTCCATGATATCCAGACTAGATGGAACAAACTATGTTTCATGGTCAATGAAATGTAGTTTACTTCTACGAAGAGAAGGTTTGTGGGGCATAATAACAAACCCACCAGATGTGACTAACTTAGATCCTAATGATGAAGAGGATGATAAAAAGATACAAGACTATAAACGAAAGAATGAGCAGGCTTTATGCATCATAGGACTGACTCTCTCTGACCAGCAACTTATTCATATCCGTGGAGAGGAAAATGCTGCAAACTGCTGGGAGAACCTCAGGAAGATATATGTTCGGGACAGTGTAGGAGCTCATATATATCTTACACAAAACTATTTCGAACACATCTTCAGAAGAATGGAGACATGTTAACTCATTTAAACTGTATGAAAAGCATTTTTCAGGAATTACAAGAAAAAGAGCTTATATTTAATGAGTTGCAACAAGTATACATCATACTGTCTTCATTACATCAAAGCTATGATGATTATGTGACTGCTTTACAAGTATTGCCAAAAGAAAGTTTATCATTAACCGAGATTACCGGCAGGCTATTAGAAGAAGCCAGAAGAAGGTGTGAACGTGACCAGCTGAGAGAAGATAAACCTAATAAAGAAGAGAAATTATCTTCAAAGCTTGAAAGAAACCAACTTAGTAAATTAAAGCACCCGGAAGAAGAGAATTTATCTTCGACGGCATACACAATTAAAAAGTGTTTTAATTGTGGGGGCAGAGGACATTTGGCAAGATTCTGTAGAAAAGAAAAAAGCCAGAATGTAAAAAGGCCAAAGAAATCCTTTGAACTAGCCATGTTTAGCAACTGTGATGTGAAGAATGATTTATGGGTGGTGGACAGTGGTGCATCCCACTGCATCACGAGAGATAAGAAAAAATTTATAAAAATGTCTACAAGCTCTCAACATATATCACTTCGTAATGGCTGGAACCTCAAGGCCAAGGGTGAAGGTATTGCATACTGTCCATGCTTAAACCAGGATATAAAAATGTTGTATGTACCACAGTTAAAGATGAACTTGCTTTCTGTAAGGGTATTAGACAAACTAGGTTATGTAATTACATTTAAGGATAATAATTGCTTAATTGAAAAAGATAACAAAAGGGTAACTGCAGCTTTAAATGGAACATTGTATGTATTACATGATAGTAAGAAAGGGGAGGCACAGACTGTATTTAACAATATAAAGCCTCATAATGAATGTATCTATTTATTGCATAGGCGTTTGGGGCATGTAAATTTTAAAATGCTAAAACGTACAGTAGAGTTATCTGATGGAATAAGGTTAAAACCTTGTGATAAATATTTGCGTTGTAATGTCTGCTGTGAAGATAAGAGTAAAATATTGCCTGCAAATAGGCTAAATGGTTTCAAAACTAAAGAACCTTTAGAAGTAGTATTTGCAGACATTATAGGTCCAAAGAAACCCAGTATGGGGGTGCTCGATATATACTGAGCATTATGGACCATTATTCTAGATATGGGTTTTGCTACCTAATGAAAAGCAAAACTGAAACATATCAACATTTCTTCAACTGGTTAAAATTTGCAGAAAGAAAGACTAAACGGCAACTGATAACCCTGGTGACAGATAATGGTACGGAATTTGTTAACAGCAAATTCCAGAATAGATTAAAGGTAGCTGGAATAGAGCACAAGAAATCTGCACCATACAGACCACAACACAACGCATTTATAGAGAGAAGAGGCCAAACACTACAGGCAATGGTTAGAACAATGTTAACTGATTCTGGATTACCTGATTCTTTGTGGGGGAGGCCATAATGTGTGCTAATAACATATTGAACAACGTTGTTAACACAACTACTGGTGAAATACCATTCACCATGTGGCATGGCAGGAAGCCTGATCTGAGTTACCTGCACACATTTGGTGCACCAGCATGGGTGCATATCCCTACACAACTCAGGCGTAAAGGGCAACACAGAGCTAAACAATTATTCTTCGTTGGTTACCAAGCAAACCATAGGGCATATAGATTTTGGGAGAAAGGCACATCTAAGGTGTTATGTAGTGCCAATGCCCAATTTCTAGAGCACGTAGGATGGGATAAGTTAGAACAGGATAACAATAAAGAAGTAATTATTGAATCCTATAGAAATCCTATTAATTATCCCTGTAACTTTAAGAATAAAGTAAAGAGAGAAATACAGGCAGAGATAGAGCCCATAAAGGAAGAAATAGTACCAATAGCTGAGCAAGCTGAGGAACAGGAACAGGTAGTAATTCAAAAAGTCCTCATACAAGCCCTGTAATTCCCAGAAGAACTACACGAATATCTAGACCGCCTGATAGATACCAGGCTAACACAGTGTGCCAGATTAATAAAGTTCCATATACTGTAGATGAAATAAAAATGTATCCTACTAAAGATAAGGAAAGTTGGTATGCAGCAATGAATAAGGAATTGAAATCCTTAAAGGATATGAAAGTATATGAAAATGCGAGATTACCTGTTGATATAAAACCCATTGGCTGCAAATGGATTTTTAAGATAAAAACTGAAAAGATGGTAATATAATCCATAAGGCACGATTAGTAGCCCAAGGTTTTAGACAAAATGCCAATGACTATGATGAGGTATTTGCACCTAGCCTTAAAGCAGCAACATTAAGGGCAGCTTTAGTGTGGGCAGCAAGCAAGAAATATATAGTCAACCATCTAGATGTAGAAACTGCTTACTTGCACGCTCCACTAAGACATACTGTATACATGAAAAACCTATTGGATTTAAAGGTGAAAATAATAATGATTATTGGTTGTTAAAAAAGAGCCTCTATGGTCTTAAACAATCAGGCTATGAATGGAACCAGTATATTGTAAAGGAACTAAACAATATAGGGTTTAAAGCTGGTTTAGCCGATCCATGTCTATTTAAAAGGGAGACAAATGGGAAAATATCATTATTACTATTATTCACAGATGATATTGCTTTGATTACAGAAACTAATGATGAAGCCAATAAAATAATAGCATCATTAGCTAAGAAAATAAAAATCAAGCAATTAGGGGAGATAAAGAAATATCTAGGTTTGAATATACTGAAAACACAGAAAGGTTTTAAGATATCTCATGAGGATAAGATATCTAAATTGCTAATAGATTATAAGATGGAACTTTGTAAGACTGCAAAGACTCCAATGAGTCAGGATATTTGCAAAATGGATGCTCAAAGTCCCAAATTTGATAAGGTAATATATCAATCTTTGATTGGTAGCTTATCATACATTAGCAATTGGTCAAGGCCAGATATAGCTTATATTATTAATCAACTGGCACGACATAATAATGATCCACTTCAATGTCATTGGAAAGCATTGAAGAGAATTTTAAGATATCTTAAAGGAACATTACACCATGCACTGTATCTAGAACCAAAAGGTGATCTAATACTGAGTGCTTATGCAGATGCTAGTTTTGCATCAGAAAGAGACACAAGAAAGTCGACTTCGGGAACAGCCATAATGCTGGGTAAGACATTAATAGGTTGGAAGTCAATAAGACAACAGCATATAAGTTTGTCTACTATGGAAGCAGAATTCTCCTGTTTGTCGTTATTATATGTACTGAATTAATCATGT
>NC_141991.1:3977852-3993562 GCF_049901715.1 Pseudonaja textilis
AAATAAAGGGGCTTTAATTAGAAAGGAGCATTATAAAGTACATGTCTTCGCTGGCGATAAAGTATCTTTCTTGGAGGATCTGGAGGACACCGGAGTAGAATTAACAAAAGAAATAGAAGAATTTGGCAGTGTTGTGGGACTTAAAATAAATAAAAACAAACAAAGATGAACAACAACAAAAAAAGAATTGGAAGAAAAATTGGGAATGCAAATTGTCAAAAAAATAAAATATTTAGGTATTTGGTTAAACCAAGGTGTTCATCAATTAAAAAAGATAATTATGATAAATTAATGACACAAATTAAAAAAGAATTCAAAATATGGGGGAAATTACAGTTATCGTTAATGTGGAAAATTGTGGCAGTCAAAATGTCCACACTACCAAAAATACTGTCTGTTTCAAACTGTACTGGTGAAATTGGACAAATTTTTTGGGGGAGAATGAGATAAAACAGTCATTAAATCAATTTGGCTGAAAAAAAAAAGCTAGGATAAAAAATGAAATTACTGCAGGACAAAAGAGAAAGGGGTGGCTTTAGACTCCCTTACTGGGAAATGTATTACCAGACAGCAGCTATGGTATGGATTAAGGATTGGATTAATTTGGAAAACAAAAGAATACTGCTGATAGAAGGCTACGACTTGCAAAAAGGGTGGCATAGCTTTTTATGGGATGGGAAAGGCAAGCAACATTCATACTTCTAGAGACACCTGATCAGAGACTCAAGAATTCGGATATGGAATAAAATTAAAAAGAATCACTATGATAAAATACCACGCTGGCTGTCAACCATGGAAGCACAAATTTATCCCAACATAATGGATCTGGCTAAAATGAGGAACTATAAAGACTTATTAGATGAACAAGGAAGGCTGGAAACAATACAAAAACTACAGCAACGAAATATAGAAATAGACTGGTAGCCATACATACAAGTTCAGGTGAGGAAAAATAAACAAAGAATAATATGGATTTTAAGTGGGAAAATACCAAATAGATGCTATTACACAAGGAAGGGGTGGGGAGAAGAAGGGGGAATGATTTCCAAAATATATAATTTTCTATTGGATTTTAAGATGGAAGAGGAGGTGGTAAACGAGACAATTGTGGTATGGGCGAAAAATGTTAGCCACAATATAGATTTGGAACATTGGGAAAAAATGTAGGGACTAAATTACAGATTAACTATGCCTACAACATACAGGGAAAACCTATACAAAATGTTTTAAAGGTGGCACCTACCCCCTGCTAGACTAGCAGAAATGTTTAACCTAAGCCCAAATTGCTGGAAGTGTAAGAAGGAAAAAGGTACTTATTTTCATATGTGGTTGACCTGCCCAGAGGTCAAGAAGTATTGGAACATAATTCGATTGTGGCTAGAAGAAGTAATAAAACAGAAAATTGAACCAAAACCAGAACCATTTCTATTAGGCATAATAACAGAAAAATATAATAAAAAAGACAATATTATGTTACATATTTTAACAGCCGCTAGAATTTCTTATGCACAATTTTGGAAGCAGGAAGATGTACCACCAGAGGGTGTTGTTATAAAAAAAAAAGATTGTGCAGAGATGGGACAGGCTAACAATGAAATTAAGAGATTAAGAAGATTTGACATATTATAGTGCCTGGGATACCTGGTATAGTTTAAGGATAAAAAGAAATAAAAATGGCAATTAAGTAAAGAATAAGAAACTATGTAAATACTTATATCTATACTTATCTATATTTATATATTAATTTGAAACTAATGAAAGAAATATGCAATGGTAATGGAATAACGAAGTATATACATATATAGGAAGATAAGGAAATGTAAAAGATGGCTTGATGTTGATCCAATGATGTATAAAGTTTTATGTTCTTAAATTTTGAAAACTGAATAAAATATGTATTAAAAAAAAAAAGAACTGATGGCTCACTACATCGTTCCAACGTCAGTCACGGCAGAATGAGGTCGGGTTATAGATAGGGCGATTTTGTTGCAGCCCCTCTGCTGTCATTTGTAAGTGTGAACGACAGCCGTGATGCTGCAGCAGTTTTAATTTCAGGACTGAGTCTTAAGTACTTTGGAGAGGGCTAGGTCGTAACTTGATATGGCCGCTTAATGAACTATCATAACTCGGGGATCACCTGTACCAGAGGATGCTATGACTCACACTTCATGAGGACTTTGTTCTTGAATTGGATTGGGAGAATGCTCTTCGATGGCCTGAGTGTGAAAGGGGGAAAATAACAACACATTCTTCTCACATGACTTCCAGAATACAATTAAAAGCACACCCCATCCTTCTCAGCCTCCACAGATAAGTTCAAATAGAAATGGAAAAATACTAGTAAGAAATGGCCCAAAAGCATCTAAGCAAAGAGACATTCATTCTTTCCTTCCTTGGAATACCAGAAGGCCAGATATTTTCCTTTTCCCTTCGAGGAGATGATATCTGATTAGTGGTTTTTTAATAAATAATAACTATAATTTGTCTTCTTGAAATGTCTGATTTGGAACAAGAAAATTCTTACCCAAAGAGACCACATTCCTATGGTTTTCAAGCATGACTTCCGAATGCAGCGCTTTTTCGTCAGAATCCAGCTGAGACCATTCCTCCTCCGAGAAATACACAGCCACCTCCTCGAAGGAAACAAGACTCTCCTGAACACGGAAAAAAAGAACAGAACAAGAGGATTCACGAGATCTGTTCATCTTCGTCATTCATTTGGACAAGAGGATAAAAGGGGAACTCATCAAATTTGCAGACAAGACCAAATTGATAGGAATATCAACACTCCAGAAGATAAGCTTGAGATAGAGAAGGATCGACAAACTGAGCCCCATTTAAGAAAAAGAAAAACAACGTTGAAAAATGTAAGGTTCTACATTTAGGAAAGAAAAACCAAATGCACAGGAATTGAATAAGTGGTACCTGGCTCAACAGTAAAAAGTACAATAGGTATCTTGGGATGCAAGTGGACAATCACTGATACCCCCCCTCCAAAAAACCCCCCCAAAGAATCATAGTCTGCATTAAGAGAGATAGAATCAAGATCACATGAAGTGGTAGTATCACTTTAAAATGCATCCAGTTTTGGTTGCCAGATGTAAAAAATATCTTGAGACTATAGAAAGAATACAGAGAAGAGCAACAAAAATTATTAGGGTCTTCTCGTCTAAAACATATAAATAATGATTGCTGGAATTGGGTATGTCTAGTTTAGTGAAAAGAAGAAGGGGGGGGTGTTTACATGATAGCAGTGTTAGCAAGATGGAATGGATGGATTCAAGGAAAGAATCAACCTATAATTAAAGAGAAATTAACTGACAGCTAGAACAATCAGTGGAATGACTTGCCTCCAGAAATTGTAGATCCTCCAACACTGGGGGCGTTCAAGAAGAAATTGAACAGCTATTTATCTGAAATGTTATAGGGCTTCCTATCTGAGCAGGGGCTTGGACTAGAAGACCTCTAAGATCCCTACCAACTCTTATTCTGTTCTACTGTTCCCAAATTCCCAAAGCAAAGATATGCACCAAGTTAAATGGCTGTGCATCACACAAGTCCTCATTTTAGGTGAGAAAATGGGCAAATCTGAAAAAAAAATTAACTGAAGAAATATTTGGAGAAGTTTTATCAAGTTGATTGATTCTGCCAAACCTTCAGTGCCTTTCAGTAAAGCAGTCCCACTTCGGGATCAACTGATCTATCGCTCTGTCTATCATTGATTGATCTAGTAGTCTGAGCCATTGGCTTAAAGGAAGAAAACAAAGAAGAGAAAATTCCCTGGGAATTTCTCAGCCTTTGCAAAGCAGGAATATTTGATCTCCTAATCAAGGCATAAATCAAAGGATTGGAAATTATTTTGTAGCCCAAAGTACCCTGATTACATCATCAAAACAGCCACTCCCTTTGGATTTTAATAGTCTGCTTTATTTTTTAATATGATTTGCTTATTCTTCAACTATGGGTTATAAATAAGGGTTCTAAAAAATGGTAATGTAGCTATGTGACTATTTGGTTATTTTTCATTAGCCTTGCAAAATTCCAAGTAAAGGAATAACAAAAAAAAAATGGGTCACCAGCAGTCCCTGCCACTGTGGTATGTTTATTCTGCTCTCCATGTTGTGGAAGAACACAAAAACAATCCAGGCCAAACAAGGAGGGATAGAAGGGGCACATCCACTTCACTTCCTGAAGACAGAATATAAATCTAATAACTTTTCCTTTTCTTACTTGATTTGGAGGTTCAACCACTGTTTGATCTCCGTCATTAAAACCAGAAAACTTCGTTCTTTTTTTCTCTGTAAGGAATAAGTAATTTCAAAATGCATAATTAACAAAATAGGAGGAGTTCTATAGAAGAGAAGAAAGAGCAAAGATAAGACAGACGGGTAATCTGAGCATCTTCTATTACCTCCTAAGGTGTCCCGACTTGGATCTTCCCAAGGGATCCTCCTGAAAAATAGCTCCTGAAGGGGATTTGATGGATTCTTCTTTCCCTCAGGATCTCTGATCTCCATAGTGCAACACTTCAAATAAGAAGAAGGAAAAAAGAAACAAAATTAATGTATATCACAAAATAAAGTGGAACACAATATCCGGAACACAACCTCAAAAACCCCAATATCCATCAACATGGTTGAGTGAGAAAACAATGGAACAATGTTGTACAAGAATTGGTAGGACATCACCACATATTATGAATGTCAGAGAAGTTTGAGAAGGAGGGGTGAGCTCCCTAAAGTGTCTCACCTGCAATTGGACCTGCTCCTTCTGCTCCTCTGCCTGGCTCAGGAGGAAGCCTTCTGCCAGGGCCACCACCTGGCAGCTGGTCTCTGCTCCACACTCCCGCACCCAGACCTCCATCTCTGGGGGCAGAAGAGCCAGGAACTGCTCCAGAACAACCAGGTCCAGCATCTGGGCTTTGGTGTGTTTTTCTGGTTTCAGCCATCGCCTACAAAAGTCGTGGAGTTGGCTGCAAAGACCTCGGGGACCCTCAGCCTCCAGGTATTGGAGGCTCCTGAAGTTGCATGGCTGGACTTCTGAAGGCAGGATGGTTTCCTCCTCCAGGATCTTCTGCCCAGGCCTTGTCCAGATCTCCCCACCCTTCCCAGGCTGAGCAGCTGAAGGGCCTTTTCCACTTCCCTCCTTTGCAAAAGGTTGTGTCTCCATCCTTCCTCTTTTCTGCAGAGCAGCTCCAAATGGCTCCAAGGACTCTTGTGGATCTCAGACGCCTTTTCCTTCAAAGGACCATTTCTAGTGCCTATTTTGCAGGACTTGCAGTGATCAGGACTGATTGATCAGGACTCTTTTTTTTCTGCTTAAGAGAAAATTCTGGCTTGCAAAGATTTCAAATGGCTTCGAGTTTCTGTACCTGGGATGGAAAGAAAAAGCAACGCCAAGAATCAGAAAGTGGAATTCAGCCACTGAGCAACCTTCACCCAACCTGCCCGGAGCCCCAAACGGCTTATCCCAACGCAGTGTCCACTTCCCCGGGCACGAGACGGGATCCCCGCCGTCTTCCAGGCATCCCCGCTTCTCCCTGCATGGAGAGGGCGGCTGGGGAGCATGGGACCTGTGCTTGAACCTGCAGGAGGGCCGGGCGCGGGTCTCTCCCTCCTCTCCCTCCCTTTCCCCGGGAAGAGCCCCTACCACTCACCCGGAGCACGTCGGGATCTCTCACCGCCAGACTCCCGCAGCCTCTCCGCCGCGTGCTGAGTCCCGGGAGTTAAGGAAAGCGAGTGCGGCCTCCTAGAACGGCAAGCATTTGGGATGTCCCTTTCTTCCCGGTCTCCCCTTCCAATCCAGCTGTTAAGTTCCCCCTCCAGTGGATCAACGGGGATGCGACTTGAGTTCCCTTCTCTTGGCGAGGGCGCCCCCTGGTGGATGTGCCGCAAAATGCCAGGATTGTGGAAAGGGCAGAAAAGACGACTGTGTCTGAGCGGGAGGGAGAGGGCCTAGGGAGTAGGAGGAAAGGCCCCTGCCCGACAAAAGCTTCGATGTCTCTAGAGGGCACTTTCTCCATCTTCCTCTCCTCCCTGTTCAGGAACCAAAACAGTCACCATGAAGGCTCCACACAGATTGTGGAAGGCCTCAAAAGGCTCCAAATCCAGGGTAGTCAGAAGATGAAGACTGGGAGCCTCTGTTGGAAACCCATCTTGTGTTGTGCGGTTGTTGGGAACTTCTGCCCAAATAGGAGGCAGATGGGACACAGGCAGGGAAGGCTGCAATCAGAAAATGATTTTAATTTCTTTCCTTAATTCAATATGTGCAGCTGCCCTTCTCAAGTTAGTCGCTCAGCCTCTAAACGAAGGGGGAAGCAGAAAAGTCAAGGACCCCTCTGGCCTCTTGGGCGGAAGGAAAAGGAAGATCCTGAAAAAGTTATATAAAGCTAAACCATGATGAGGAGAAAGCATTTTGACAGAGTGGGTGAGTAGGAAATTCACCTCAAGAAATGTGACCTTGGAGAATTTAAGGAAGGGATATATCATTAAACCATGAATGAAAAGAGAAAAAATAAAATAAAAAAGCAGAACAAGAAAAATCAAAGGCTCTACATTAAACCAGCTAGTGGTACCTGAACACACTTGTAAGTGGATCATAAGCTTCCTAATAGACAGGAAGTAGCAGGTAAAGCTAGGCAGAATCACGTCTGATAGTTATACAATAAGTACGGGGCCTCCCCAAGGCTGTGTGCTTCCTCCACTTCTCCCTATATACCAATGACTGCATTTCAAATGATCCATCTGTTACAATACTGAAGTTTGCAGATGACACAACAGTGATTGGTCTCATTCAAGACAATGACGAATCCACATACAGACAGGAGGTTGTACAACTTGCCTCGTGGTGTAACCGGAACAATGTGGAATTGAACACACTCAAAACTGTAGAAATGGTGGTAGACAAACCCTCCCATACTACCACCTCTTACAATACTAGACAACACAGTATCAACAGTAGAGACATTCAAATTTCTAGGTTGTATCATATCACAAGATCCAAAATGGACACCTAACATCAAAAATTTCATCAAAAAAGCACAACAAAGAATGTTCTTTCTGCGCCAACTCAGAAAGCTCAAACTGCCCAAGGAGCTGCTAATACAGTTTTACAGAGGAATTATTGAGTCTATCATCTGCACCTCTATAACTGTCTGGTTTGGTTCTGCAACCCAACAGGACAGACACAGACTCAGAGGATGATTAGGACTACAGAAAAAAAAATTACTACCAACCTGCCTTCAATTCATGACCTGTATACTGCAGGAGTTAAAAAGGGCTGTGAAGATATTTACGGACCCCTCACATCCTGGACATAAACTATTTCAACTCCTTCCCTCAAAATGATGCTATAGAGCACTGCACATCAGAAAAATGAGACACAAGGAGTTTTTTCCTGAATGCCAGCACTCTGCTAAACAAATTATTCCCTCAACACTGGTCCAAATATTTACAAAGTCTGCACTACTATTACTATTAATTTTCTCATCATTCCTTATCACCCCTCCCCTCCTACTTATGACCGTATGACTGTAACTTTGTTGCTTATATCCTTATGATTTATATTGACTGTTTCTTAGTATGACTTGATCGCTTATTGTCCCCTATGACTATCATTAAGTGTTGTACCTTATGATTCTTGACTATCAACAAATGTGTCTTTTCTTTTATGTATACTGAGAACATTTGTACCAAGAGAACTTCCTCGTGTATCCAACCAAACTTGGCCAATAAAAGAATTCTAATTCTAATAATTCAAGGAACTTTTAGCCCTTTGGAGAATTTAACGCAGGGATATATCATGAGATCATAAATAGAGAAAATGAAAAGATTTGAGCGCATTTGGTGTCGACAATGACACATACAGACATAGAGTGAGCGAAACAAAGAATTTAAAATTTTGGAAAAAGTGGTTAAAATTCATTTTAAAAGAATGGAGGTAACCTTTGATTTTTATACACCTTTTTTTTCTGCAGTTTGACACAGAAAGTTTAATAATCCGTATTTGGAAAAACAGCTTCAACCCAGCAGGAGCTGAAATATGCCCCTCACCCCAAGAGCATCCAAATACTTTAGGGTATTAGTGATTTTTACTGCAATGAAGAGAAAAAGAATTTTATGCATGTTTAGCAAGTAACCAAACCACTGATAAGTAATTTTTTTTATTTTATTCTAGAAAAAACATTTATTTGACATACATTTAAAACAGACAAATCAACATATATGTATGTATGTATGTATGAATGGCATTCAGCTTTGTTCGGATATTTTCCCATGTCACTGTAGTTGTGCTTTTAAAGTTGTAGCAACGTTTCGGCAGAATCTCATCTGCCATCATCAGGCTTCTGTATACAGAAGTGCACGCATTGAAGAACATAAGAACTCAATCAAAAAAGAAGACCCAACCTCTTCTCTGGTCCAACACCTCAAAGCCACAGGACATGAGATTGACTTTAAAAATACCAGAACTATCGCCAAAACTGAACACTCCGGCAGCAGAATAATCAAGGAAGCCATAGAGATAGAAAAACGCCCACACAGCATGAATAGACGAGATGACACCTCCCGCCTACCAGCCATTTGAAAACCAGCCCTCATGAACAGATGAGTACCTAACACGAAGAATGACACCAGACCCACACCCATGAGAGCCACAGAAGATGCCACCACCACACTTCCACGTAGAAAACAGACTCAGACCCACACAGAAGATGAGACACGACCATGGACCAGAAGCCGCACTGCAGCTGCATCACTACCCACTTCAAACCCCTCCAAGCCATACATGAAGCAAACAGACACCCACCATGAAGATGCGGCACGACCACGAACTCGAAGCCAAACAGCAGGATCACAGCTCACCAGCTCAAATCCCCCAGCAACTAAGAGTAACCTGAGCACAACCAAGCCCCCACCTGAACAGAACACATATACGAGACTGACATGGTTAATTTGTAATTTGTTTGGCAGATATGTTCTCACTTACCTAATTCAATACTATGACCCATGTTTTTAGCCCAAATTATCATAGATTCTGTGACTATTCTTTTAATTTGTAGTCCAAAAGATATTTATATGTTTTACTAATTGTTTCCTTTTCCTCTCCTAGCCATATTTTATCGAATTCTTGTGGGGTCATATTAAAGCCAAATTGTTCTCTATCTTTTATATAATGGGTTTGTATTTATGCAAAGGACCACCATGCTATTTCCTTGAATTTGTATTTGGGATAAGTAATTTTGTTTTAAGTTACCTTTATAGCGTTTCTTAGATTCTGGCACACCATAAAAAGACAAAAACACGGCCCTAATGCTTGAAAAATGCCCATGCATTTGTTTCAGCTTCTGTTCATTCTGGCTCCTTCTTTGAAAGGTAGATTGTTCACCCTGAAGCTTTTTACACTCTACATTGACATCTGTCATTATTCCACAACAGGTCTTTGATTGAAAAAGGTTTCCTGCTTCTGCATTCATACTGGTTGACTCAGATCTTAATTTGACACAGTGGACCCCAGTTGGACTGAAGGCTCCTTGGCGCCCTCTGAGGTTGGTTGGTGCATTGATGATGTTCCCTAGTTTGGGTAATGATATGTCTGTAACAACACAATCAAGCTCAGAGAGCACCAAGGACCACTCATTTCAACCGTGAGCTACCAATTTTCTCTTTTATTGGTAGGTTGGATTATTTTTGGCATCTTGACATCCCAGAGAAAGTTCCCATTCGCATTTCTGCATGTTTCATCAGGAAGGACTGAAAGTTTTTTTCTAAATAAAATTTTCCTTTATTAAACAACCACACAAACACAAACATAAATTACAATAAAAATGTTGAACCTGGTACAGCCTAATATCAATCTTTGTCATTACTTATGCTAAATCCAATAATATTACATAATTTTGTTCCATATACATTAAATATGCCTATAATCATTCCTTATTTGCATGAATCTTCATCTCTAGCCAACTATAAAATTTTTCCCATGTTTTATTATAATCTGAATCCTTATTTTTTAGCTCCTTTGTTAGTTTATCAATTTCTGCGCATCTCATGATTTTCCTCAATATTTCAAATTCATTTGGGATATCTTTACTTTTCCAATTCTGTGCATATGCTAATCTTGCTGCAGTTATTACTGTAGAGTTGTAATTGCAGGAATGTTCTTATCTTGGATGGCAAACCTCAGATTAAGAACGTTTACAAGTAATTACAACTCAGGCAAATAAAGTCACTAATGTAAAGGAGGATTAGAAAGAGGAAGTAAACGTGTGTTAGACTTTAACTAGAGATAATTAATTGTATTAATTACTAGGCTAAACAGTAACGAAAGTTAAGCAATAACCAAAGTTAACCAATGTTAGAGGATTACTAAAAATGTGTATAAATGCAAGACTAGACTCCAATAAAGATCATCATGATTCAGTTGATCATGATCAAGCAACTCGACTGCCTTGTCATTACAACAAGTGGCGCATGAACAGGGACCCTCTTACTTCGTCCGGCAAGGATTTGATGCACCTTCAACCCTTTGTGGTTTCTTCAACCTTTTGGCTTCTGTAAGTATGGGGTCTTCGCTTTCTCAGGAACAAAGGAAGCATGTAGATGAATTAGGCTATTTGTTGAAGAAAAATAATACTGAGGTACCACAGAGAAGTCTCTTAAGGCTGGTCCAGGAGATTGCAGCTCAGTGCCTATGGTACCCAGAAAAGGGGTCTTTAAAATTAACTGATTGGGAACATATAGGGAAAACATTGCATACTGAACCTCGAGCAAAAATAGAAATTTTGCAGGCGTGGCATTTATGTAGGCATGCAATTGAAAAATTTGATCACAATGAACTTTCTCTTTTAACACCTCTACCTTCATGTTATACTAATGTTGTCATTTATCCCCCTTCTTCACCTGAATATATGTCTTCAATTCCCTCAGCTCCTGCAGATACAGGGCAAAAGCCTCCTGACTCTATTGTTCAGTCTTCTTTTTAGAAAATGGTTGAGAACTGTAAAAGGGATGCCTCTGTCTCAGGAACAGAACTTGCAGAATTAGTGTCTGTTTCTCTAGTACAATATCATCCTGGTCAGGGGCCACAGCTTGGACTGCAAGTAGCAGAATGGGAGGCTCTGCCTTATCAGATCTTAAGAGAGTTAAAAAAGGCAGTTACAGACTATGGGATTGGTGGTAATTTTACAAGAGGACTTGTAGAAGGAATAAAAAATGGTTATACAATGATCCCTGAAGATTGGAAGCAAATATCACTTGACTCCTTCAGCAGTCTCTCTCACTCCTCCCCAGCCACAGCTGGTAGTGCTGGGATTGATTTAATCACTCAAGAGGAAATTGAGTTTAAATTTCCCTTGGAAGTTAAAATAGTTTCATCTCAATTTAAAGGACCTTTTCCTTCAGGATTAGTTGGCTTAATTCTGCCTCGTTCTTCTGCACACAAAAAGGGCTGTTTTGTTGTGCCTGAGGTAATTGATTCAGATTACACTGGTATCCTCATGATTTTTCCTCAAGTTCTTCCTTGTAATTCTTCTGTTGTTCAATTGTTTCTTCCACATGAAATTCCATCTCCTGGTATAGGTAATCGTGGGGATGCAGGATTTCGATCAACTTCTTTATCTGTAGGCTTACTTCATCGGCTGAACTCCTCTTTCTTCCTAAATAAACAACCATTTCAAGGGTTATTGGATACTGGAGCCGATGTTACTGTCATCTCCTCTTTACAGTGGCCAGTACAGTGGCCAAAAACGACAGTTTCTTCATTGTGGGGAATAGGAGGTTCTACAGCTGCTTGGCAGAGTGTTCAAGAAATTAATGTTACAAAATCTGCTGGTAAGTTCTTTTTCCTACGAGCATACATTTTAGATATTCATACTAATATTGGGGGCCATGATATCCTTTCTCTTCTTAAGGCTCATCTGATTCTTGATGATGGCTCTTCCTCTTAAATGGCTCTGTTCTACATTGGTTTGGGTGGAACAGTGGCCATTATCAACGGAAAAATTCACTGCTTTACAACAATTGGTTCAAGAACAATTGGCTGCTGGTCATATAGAATCTTCTACTAGTCTTTGGAATATTCTGTTTTTGTTATATGATTTCAGAATCATATCAGATAGCCTTTTCTCAATATGTGGGAAACTTGTTGTATTCTTTACCCAAGGATTGTAGAATAGTGGTTTACTACTTTAAATCCGGCCTTTTCTTCCATTTTTGTGTGAAATCCTATTTCTAAAGCTCTTACAGTCTTTACTGATGGCTCACCTACAAGGGGTATGGTTGTCTGGCAGATTCAACAACAATAGTATTCTAAATTTACTGACATGCAGATTTCAGCTCAGCGTACTGAGCTGGCTGCTGTGATTTTGGCTTTACAATTGTTCAATGACCAACCTATTAACTTGATCGTTGATACTCAATATGTGTATTTAGCCATGCAATCTCTTCCCTTTTCTTATTGTGTTCTCTCTTTGGATAAGAATTTGTTATCCTTGTTTTTATCTTTAAAGAATAGTTTGGAAACTCGCTTGTATTCTTTGTATGTAGAACACATTCGAAGTCATACTCCCTTTACTAATGCCTTGACTGAAGGAAATCAGAAGGCAGATGAATCCTTAAACGATGTTGCATCTTTGTTTGTTGATCCTGTTGATAGCTGTTCTTATTTTCATCAAAATGCCAAATCGCTTGCTAAGCATTTTAAAATTTCATTATCTCAAGCCCGGGATATTGTCCATGCTTGTTCAGCTTGTCAGCAACTGGCAGTTCCTTTTCCAGTGGGTGTCAACCCACGAGGAACCCAAGCTTATCAAATTTGGCAAATGGATGTAACTCAATTTTCAACCTTTAAGCCATACTGTTATCTTCATACGTCTATTGACACTCATTCACATTTCTTTTGGGTTACTGTTTCAAAACATGAACCTATTTCAGATGTTATTTCTCATTGCCTATCCTCTTTTGCTGTAATGGGTCGGCCTTCTCAGTTGAAAACTGACAATGGCCCCGCTTATATTAGTAAGGAATTTCAAATCTTGTGTCAAGAATGGAATATTACTTTAGTGCACGGAATTCCTTACAACTCTCAGGGTTAAGCTATAGCTGAGCGAGCTCATTGTACTTTTAAGGCATTGCTTCAGAAACAATTAGAAACTGAGTCTAGCCCCTTACCATCTGCGAAAGATTCAAAATCTCATTGCTGTAGCATTATATACTTGGAATTATTTAACCTTTTTAGATTCTCTTGCAGACTCAACTGTTAATTTGCATTTTCGAACTACTGAATCTTTAGCAAGGCCTTTGGTAAAGTATCGCCAAGCTCCAGATCCAACCTGGAAAGGCCCTACACCGCTGATCACCTGGGGTCGTGCTTACGCTGCCGTGGAAGATCCTTCTACTGGACAAGCAGTGTGGGTTCCAGCGTGCTGTGTTCGTCCATATCATGGCATGGCATCAGGGCCTTCACAACCTGATTCCGGATTTCAATCTTCATCTGAACACAGAAGTCCTTCTTCCAAGGTTGAAGCGCCCACAATCCATCACTTGGGGCCAGGTTAAATCTACTACACATCAAGCTCAACAACTGCAACAGGCTTCATTACGTCAGACTCTTGAAAATCTTGTTGCTGCTGTTTTTGCTATTATTACTGCTAATTCTATTACAATTTTACTTTATATTTTCTTGTTTATGGTTAATGGTATTTCTGCTCAAAATGACACTCCTGTGGTTCGTCTTAACCCTAATTTGTGGGTTCGTCATGCCCAATACATGTTTATGACCCATGGCACAAATATTACTTTATACTATGAGCCCCCAATGGCATTTGGTCAAATTTCTTTTACCCCTAACTTGATCATGTCTTCTACATTTATTGTCTCACAACTACAATTTATTTCACACTCCTGGCTATTTTCTAAACCCCCTATGCAATTGAATTCTGTCCGTTGGCATTACTTGAAAGTTAAGTCAATTGACAAGGGATCTGTGTTTCTGTTGTCACGCTAAACACACTTGGCTTCATAATTGGTCTGATTATGATGCTGCTCAGCACATATTAAAAAAGCTAATTATAGTTATTGTTCTAACTACTATTGGTTGTCAGGTACCTTTAATTCTTCTTTGTATGGACTTAATATAGCTCCTGATATGTATCCTGACAATTTTCCTATTTTTAATGCCTCTGATCAATCTAATACAGGATTGATATGCACTGGTTGGCAGATTAAGGATCCTAATATGTGGGGTTTTTTGATAAATATGCTACTAATGTTCAATCAGAATTTTTCATTCTTTGAATAAAACTATTGAGGATGAGCTTGCCAATTTACAACCATACATTCAAAATATCCATGCTCTGTACTCACCTTTTGAGTGGCTAACCAATTGGCTCCCTGATTGGTCTTGGCTCAGACAGTTTTTCTTTTATGTTATAATTATTATTATTGTACTAATTGTAACCTGTTGTTTTATTCAATGTATTCCAAATTTATTTGCATTGTTTCGTCCTTCTTCCCCCTCTCTTACTCCTTTACAATTGCGATACATTCATAAATCTTTGAATCCTCCATTTAAAATAAAAAACGAGGATATGTAGAGTTGTAATTGCAGGAATGTTCTTATCTTGGATGGCAAACCTCAGATTAATAATGTTTACAAGTAATTACAACTTAGGCAAATAAAGTCACTAATGTAAAGGAGGATTAGAAAGAGGAAGTAAACATGTGTTAGACTTTATAACTAGAGATAATTAATTGTATTAATTACTAGGCTAAACAGTAACGAAAGTTAAGCAATAACCAAAGTTAACCAATGTTAGAGG
The DNA here is from genome assembly GCF_049901715.1 of Pseudonaja textilis. Classification (NCBI taxonomy): domain Eukaryota; kingdom Metazoa; phylum Chordata; class Lepidosauria; order Squamata; family Elapidae; genus Pseudonaja; species Pseudonaja textilis. Next base: position 3,992,668 of record NC_141991.1, read on the forward strand.
ATTACTAAAAATGTGTATAAATGCAAGACTAGACTCCAATAAAGATCATCATGATTCATGATCAAGCAACTCGACTGCCTCATCGTTACAACATATTACATGGATTATTAGATATATATTTTCTTTATCATATTTCCTTGTATTGATCCCTAGCAGAAAAAACTTGGGTTCTATTTTCATTGCACACATTTCTTCTATCCAGTTGTGTAAATTTTGCCAATATTTATGGGCCTCTTTGCAACTCCACCATGTGATAATAAGTTCCTTTTTCTTTATTACATTTCCAGTACATGGGAGAAAGATTTGGATTTATTGTTGCCAATCTTGATGAAAGTATGTGCCATCTATAAAATAATTTATACAAATTTTCCTTGAATGGTATAGCTACTCATTTTTTAATTTATTTTGCAAAGTTTTTGACAATCGTCTAAATTAATGCTATAACCGAAATTTTTCATCCATACCACCATTGTTTCCGTTACTTTTTCTTCTTCCAATTTAAATTCCAAATAAAACTTGATAATTTTTTATCATCTTCTCAGATTTTAATAAAATTTCATCTAATTTTGTCTTAGTTTTCCTAATTCCCCACTCTTTATCTTTTAAGTATTTTGATTGGAGTTGCAAATAGGCCCACCATTCCACATCAATTCCCTGATTTCTCAAATCTTTTCTGGATTGTAGTTCCCCATTATCATTTTATATATCTTCATAAGTGATTCTTTTTCCTTGTCTCAAAAGATGTGGGTGCATCAGTGTTTCCAAAGTTGATAAACAAATAGGTGTTTCTATATACATTTGTCTTTTTATCTTATTCCATGTATTTAAGAGTTTAACTTTGTGCCTTTGTACATAGTTGTAACCCTTTAAATCAGGGGTCTCCAACCTTGCCCAC